>NC_141008.1:69580239-69760418 GCF_052327205.1 Somniosus microcephalus
GAAGCAGCACCAACAAGCTAAAACCTCCAGTCTGGTATCATGATTACGACTTTATTGAAAGCTGTCTATAGCTGCACAATAGAGAGCATCCTGACGAACTGTATCACAGTATGGTATGGCAGCTGTAGCTACTGTGACCGGAAAGCCCTGCAGCGGGTAGTCAAAACTGCCCAACGCATTACCGGCACCCGGCTACCGACCATAGAGCACATATACCAGAAACGCTGTTTACGGAGGTCACAGTCCATCATCAAAGACCCTACCCACCCCAGCCACGGTCTGTTCGCCCTCCTGCCATCTGGGAGACGCTACAGATGCATTCGCACCCGTACGACCAGATTTAGGAACAGCTTCTTTCCCAGGGCTGTCATCCTACTGAACTCCACAAATAAACTCTAAAGCCTGCACATCTGCCAATGCACTTTATTAGGGTTATGTTTATGTTAATATACTACAAGCCAAATGTATGTTGAATGTTTAAATGTCTTAATCCAAATGTACACTCTTGGGAGCCGCAAGCCTACATTTCGTTGTAGTGCACTTGTGCACTAACAATGACAATAAAAGTTGATTTGATTTGATTTGATTTTTAGCTTATTATGTACACAGATAACAGATAAATTCCAATCTGTGTAAATGCATATCTGATGTTGCATAAGTATCAGAAAGAAATCTTTGTCAAGTCCCAATTTATTCTCGACGTAGTGACCACTGCTCGTCTTACATACAAGAAACTTCAGAGTTCCTGTCATCTACGACACATAGCGGGATGTGAGAGCGAGAGTGTATTATATATAAATCCCCTTCAGGGAGTTAATAGCAACAACCCGAACAAAAGGTAGAACGTAAGAGCAGGGGAAAAGAGGTTTCACAATGTCCCTGCCAAGCACAGGGGAATAATAGATTGAGGGAAAAAATAGAGTAGATCCCTGTGGTAAAACGATTAGAGCCTGTAAATTACAAAACTATTAAACAGAATGTAGTTCCCAATTAAAAGATGATTTGACTCTGGAATCCAATGGCTGAATTTTGATTAAATTGTGATCCATTAGAAGCCCAGGGATATGACTTTCTGCTGTCAGTTCTGAAGTTAAAATGTAGTTTTTTTTAAATTTTGGGGAAAATAAGGTTAATTACTCTGAATAATACAGCTGGAGGCTGAGGACAAATAGAAAAAAAAATCTCCATTTTCCTCTGGAGTTTTATTTAAATAGGATAGGTATCTCTCTGGAGGTGCTTGAACAACAGGGTCATCTTAATATGGATGTTCAAACGGCAATCAAAATAAACTGGGTTTGCAAGAGTAAGAGTTAAATCTTCCCGATTATTCACGTGACTGTGCTACAAACCTTGACATCTGCAGTACACTGAACCCTAACATATTATTGGCAGTTTGTCCTGCCCATTTTAAATGTTGTCTGAAGTACTGACCCTGACTCTTCCTTAGTCTAACCCACATTTATGAGGCTGTCCATTTCTCCATTCAACTAACTTTCAAGGATGATTATCAGTGCAGCCTTTCAATCATTCTCACCTGATCTCAATTTGAAGCACTGACCACTTTCTGTTTAAAACTTCCACTTGTTATTGGAAAAGGTGTCCTTGTAAAAACTGACATTTACAATATGCATTTCTCTCCTTTATCGGATAGTTTGATGAGTATTTCACCCTACACTTAAACCTCTTTTGTATTTGGATTTTCTAGGTCAAGCAATAGTGCACTGTCTTGTGACAGACCCTCACGAGAGATGCAATTAATGTGTAGAAAACAAATCTCCCTCCTCCAAAATAGACCAATTAATACTTCTGTCAAGGTGGATATAGAACAATTTTTATAGTGCCATAGAAACCCATGGACTGCAATTTTCGGTTTGAACGCTTATCAGGTGGGCAGTGTACGGTTTGCCCGCCCGAAGGAGTCAGCTTATGGGCCATACCATTTTCATGGTCTCATTACCATTGATTCAATGAGCTTGCAGCATGTAACGGACTCCCTACATAGGCAGCTCACCCATCTGGAGGGCGGGAAAGCAGGCAATTTACAGCTGCAATGTAAATATTCTAAACATCAACTATTTATATTTAGATAGGAAGATTTTGTGGATGCCAAGTGTAGCTAGCACTGGAGATAGAAAGCTTTAATTTTAATGTCCGCTGTGGCTCAGTTAGTAGCACTCTCACCTCTGAAGGTTGTGGGTTCAAAGTCCCACTCCAGAGACTTGGGTGCAAAGATCTAGGCTGACACTCCAGCGCAGTACTGAGGGAGTGCTGCACTGTTGGAGGTGCCGTCTTTTGGATGAGATGTTAAACCGAGGTCCCATCTGCTCTCTAAGGTGGATGAAAAAGATCTGATGACACTATTTCTAAGAACAACAGGGGAGATAACCCTGGTGTCCTGGCCAATATTTATCCCTCAATCAACATCACTAAAAAAAAATCAAATTATTTGGTCATTATCACATTGCTGTTTATGGGAGCTTGCTGTCTGCACATTGGCTGCCGTGTTTCCTACATTACAACAGTGACTACACTTCAAAAAGTACTTCATTGGCTATAAAGTGGTTTGGGACGTCCTGAAGTCGTGAAAGGCGCTATATAAATGCAAGTCTTTCTTTTTTCTTTCTTTCTCTAATGAGCTAAACCACCAGTGGTATAAATGGAGCCAAATGTAATTGTTGTTCTAAGACATAGCTTAGATTTTACTCCGCTATCCCAAATTAGGTTGGATAGCAGTGGAAAACGTGGGTAAATCAGGCAGCATGGTTTCCTGGCACGTTCTGCCTGACCTCTATTTTCCTTGGCTTGCCCCATGTGGGAAGGTCATCGCCATGTGTAAAGCTACCCGATTTCCCTGCCTTCCGTCCATGTGGTATTTCTTGGGGTAGCATCAGTAAGCCCCCTACTTCATTGGTTGGAGGAAATGGGCCTGTAGTGGCCTTCTCTCCCTCTATAATGGCTCCAATACAAAATGCAATGTACTCTAACGGCTCTTCTGCCGTTTCAATTGTATTTGCCACCACTTTTGGTGCTGAAGTGAGTGCCCCGCTACAGGGGCACTGTATCGTCTTCCTCAGCCATGGAAGGCATCCACTTGTTGGCAGGGATTGCCCTGGGGTCCTACCCTGCATAAATAATCAGCTCCCTTCATGAAAATAGGTCAGGGTCATTGCAGGGTCAGCCCGAATCTCCTCCAGACCAAAGAGGAAAATCCAGGCCATTGAATTTAATCACCAGTTCTGTGGAAGAGCTGTTCATCACTGAAGTAAAGGACAGTTATAACTACGAGCAAATTGACTCTTGGAGCATTGTCTTGCATTGTTCCACAGAAGCTCAACATAAACTCGAGGAACAGCACCTCATCTTCCGATTAGGCACTTTGCAGCCTTCCGGACTCAATATCAAGTTCAACAATTTCAGATCATAACCTCGGCCCCTATCACATTTTTACTTATATTTTTTATCCACCCGTTTTGGGTTTTCCTTTCCCCCCCTTTCCTTTTTTTTCTCTCTCCCACATGGCAGCTGCCTCTCATTCTGCCAGAACATTTCACACCTAATCTAGAGCCGTCTTTTGTCTCCACTAGTCCTATCACCATCTTGTCTCATTTTGAATACCTCTTAATGTCTCTTCACTTCTTTTGTTCTCTCCCAGCCCGGCCTTTCGATCTATTTCATTTCCTTTCCAGTTTTGAAAAAGGGTTTCGACCCGAAACGTCGACTCTAATTTCTCTCCACGGATGTTGCCTGGCCTGCTGAGTTTTTCCAGCATTTTCTGTTGTTATCTTGGAGCATTATGTTGACTCATGCCTGATCGCCAAGCTCTGAAGCTGCAAGAATACCATGGAGGAAAGATCCTGGTGAAAGGACAAACCCCCATCTGCATCCCCCCACCCCCCGCCTCAACCCAAGAGAGACAAAAAGGTTTCTGAGAATGAGCTTTGGATCCTAACACCTACGTGCTACAATTCTTATTCAGAAGCTCAATATACAAGTCTCTTTGAATGCTAAGGGGAACTCCTTTGTCTCAGATGACAGAAGACCAGATGCTTAAAGAGTTGGCCTTTCAACTGGATGGATTTGAAGTTTTGCTGGCACTTCTTAAAGAAATCCCTCAACTTGTTCTCCAAAAAAGGAGTTTTCTCCTTTAAAGTGGTCACAACAAATTCATCTAAAGTTCTCCAGAAATGCTTGAAACGTATAACTAGCTGTGCCTATGGAGCTAATGCACTGATCTACATCAGCACTTCTTTGTATTTTCAAAATCTGCATAATATTAGCCACATGGGGAATTGTGCAGTCATTCCAAAAGGTATATCGAGCTCTGGGGCCTAGAATGATTCGGTCAAATGTGTCCTTCAGCTAAGATGATCTCTGAAGACAAAAGATTTATCTAGAAGTGCTTCTGACCTATTTACTTCAAACAGAGGAGAATTATTGACAATGAATTCATTGGAACCATTTGGAACATTGTCAGTTGGGGCAAATGGAGTCTGAGATCTGAAGTTTCCATATCAGAAGGTGTCATCCCGACCAAAGTGCCAGTCAGAAAAAAGTCCAAGTTAATATTTGTAGCCTTGCCACAGAAGATTCAGAGGCTGAAGTCTTGATGCCACACAAGGTCCAACCTTCTTTGTATATTAGAATAGAAGCTATGGTTTGTGGTCTCTCTGGTGATAAAAGAGCCAACTTTGACAAGTTCTCTCGAAACAGATCAGACTGACTACAATGGTTTCCTGTACTGACCAGGAATGTCGGTGCTTCTATTTTTCAACTTGGGCTAAATACCCAATTCTAAAAACTGATTGGAAATAAATGAGTGTAAGTGCATTGAGTAAAGTCGCCCTCACCTCAACGAAAAATTCAAGACTTGCAATATTTAAGCCCAGTGCAAGCAAGTGGCGAAGCATTCTTAATTTGAACAAAAACAATAACATATTCCAGTGAGATGTATATGAGAACACTAAATTAAATCGAGGAGGCATGGAAGGTTCACAAACCAGAGCAAGGTAGAAATAATTTTCAGAACTGTTTGTACTGGCACAGCACTAACTAAACTCTGCAGGTGATGTTGAAACAACAAGACTTAAAACATTAGGACAAGTCTGCGAGTGGCGCCGTATGTACAGTGGGAAGGTCGCATGACTTGATTTTATGGAGAACTTCTGGAGGAGCCTTGTCCCAGTCAATTTCATTCAGTGGAGGACAGGTCTATGGAGAGTAAACAAATGGTGCCGAACATTCCTGTGTTTGTAGAGTTCTTGAAATAACTTCTCTTTTGAAGTTTGTTAGAAAATGTACTTGTCTTCTTCAATGACGCTATTATAACCACCATTCCAGGAGCAACATTCTAGAGTAATAATCTGGTCATAATGTGATTAGAGCTGCCCCCAAAACATAACTCACAGGATCAGCTAAGGCTCACACACACCAGCAATTTGATTTCCCTGTTGGTGATTTCAACACATTATAGCTCTATTATGATAGGATGGTACAAATAATGAGTATGGACTTACCTTGTCAAAGGTTTATAGGACTTTGGTAATACATATAAGAATGTGCTTAGTTTAATTGAACATAGGAAAATACAATGGTCCTTGAGATGAAAATACAATAGTTCCCCCAATGGTTTAGCGAGTAAAGACACTGTTTAGTGTAGTTCTGAGTCGTATAGACCAAGAAAGTCCCATGTACGATCCCTGATCTATGCAGAGTTAGCTGATACCCCAGCACGTATCAGCACCCTCAAGGGAGATGGGGAGAAAGTAGGAGAAAGTAGGATACAGCAGCAACAACAACAACTTGCATTTATATAGTGCCTTTAACATAGCAAAAACGTCCCAAGGTGCTTCACAGGAGCGATTATCAGACAAAATTTGTCATCGAGCCACATAAGGAGATATTAGGACAGGTGACCAAAAACTTGGTCAAAAAGGGAGGTTTTAAGGAGCATCTTAAATAAGGGGAGAGAGAGGTAGAGAGGTTTAGTGAGGGAATTACAGAGTTTAAGGCCTAGGCAGCTGAAGGCACGACCACCAATGTAGGGCTGAAGGAAATCGGGGATCCGCAAGAGGCCAGAATTGGAGGAGCACAGAGTTCTTGGAGGATTGTACGGCTGAAGGAGGACAACAACAACAACAACATCAACTTACATTTATATAGCACTTTTAACATAGTAAAATGTCCCAAGGCGCTTCACAAGAGCATTATCAAAACAAAATTTGACACTGAGCCATATAAGGAGATGTTCGGGCAGATGACCAAAAGGTTGGTCAAAGAGGTACGTTTTAAGGAGCATCTTAAAGGAGGAAAGAGAGGTAGAGAGTCAGAACGGTTTTGGGAGGGAATTCCAGAGCTTAGGACCTAAGCAGCTGAAGGCACGGCCACCAATGGTGGAGCGATTAAAATCAGGGATGTTCAAGAGGACAGAATTGGTGGAGTGCAGTGATCTCAGGGGATTGTAGGGCTGGATGAGATTACAGAGGTAGGGAGGGGTGAGACCATGGAGGAATTTGAAAACAAGGATGAGAATTTTAAAATCGAGGTGTTGCTTAAATGGGAACCAATGTAAGTTAGCGAGCACAAGGGAGACAGGTGAGCGGGACTTGGTGCGAGTTAGGATACGGGCAGCAGAGTTTTGATTGACCTCAAGTTTACGGAGGGTAGAATGTGGGAGGCCGGCCAGGAGTGCGTTGGAATAGTCAAGTCTAGAGGTAACAAAGGCATGAATGAGGGTTTCAGCAGATAAGGTGAGGCAAGGGCGGATACGGACGATGTTACAGAGGTGGAAATGGGCGGTCTTAGTGATGGCGTGGACATGAGGTAGGACAAAGAAGAATAAGAAAGAGCAGCTCAGCCCAGCCAGCTCAGTCCTTCCACCGGCCAAGTTTAATGTGTCCTTGTGAGGCACTCAAAAACACTTACTTTCTAAGGGAGGCAGATAAACCAGAGGTAAAATACCTAAAGTGCTAAAATTCTGTGAAATTTCACCCTGACCTCCAACATTAACTTGCTTAACTCTAAGGCGAATACCCGTTTTTCTACATGACCTGCCACCCACTAATGAATTCACATTCTCAGAAATCACCTGCTTTGAAGCCTCTTATTTTGCAATTTCATTAGTGGGTTATTAATTATTATTAGCGGTTTATTATGGAGAACAACAGGCATTATCCTGTTTTGTGTTAAAAGAGGAATTTCGGGCCCTTTTAATCTAACATTACAACCTACATTATTCATCTCTGACCACTTTCATTCCACAGTTGACATCTCCATGGTCCCAACAGTTCAGGGACCATCATGTTCGAAAGAGTATCTGATTAGCTCTGTCTATACTTATCCTCACAACCCTCAATCCCATTCTTAACCAGATATTTGTTCAGCTCTGTTATAAAGGAGTTAATCGACACAGCATTAGCAGCTTTTGCTGGAGTCTATTCCACATATCTCCAACTAATAAATTCTAACATCCAGTCTTGCTTGAGGCTTGTTAATTTTAAACTGGTGACATGCAGTCCTGCAACTACAATCCAAACTAGATAACCTCTATACATCTATATTATCCATGCCCAGTCATCGGATACAGATTGCAATAGTTTGCCTGCTTTTATTTATTTTGACATTTCATTAGAAAAATATGCTCAGATTAAATACGTAAACAGCTAAATTAATAATATGCAAAAGATAATAAATCTCTGCTAACAGGAAACACTGAAAAACGGTGAAATTTGTGGCCATATGATCTTGTGTGGAAGGCAGAGAGTTGCTGCCATATTCATTTAATGACCAACATGGTAATAACTTTAAAGAGGAGACTGGGTCAATGCTAATAAAATTCACTTCATGTAAAGTATAAGAGAACAGATGTAAGCTATGACTGCGACTGTTTTTATCTTACTGTAATATACTGTACCACTGCTCGAACAATGTCAGAGTAACTTAATCACCTCAAACATAGATAGGCCAGCACAACATGCACTGATTGATGGCCTGTCACGGAGAATCGTTAACACTGATCATTTCTGTTAAACAGATTACAGAAATAAAAATAAAACCCACCAAAAAGTAAATTGTACAATTATAATCCTGGCCAATTCTTTCAAGTTTGCTTATCTTTTATGCTTAAGCAAAAGTTTTTATTGCTTATAAGCTGCTTTCTTTTTATAAGATTTATCTTGTTTACCATTATTTATCGAATAATATTTTGTTCTACTGGGGCAGTGACTAATTATCATTTTACTTTAATTATTAGTTTATCTGCCATGGGAAATCAAGACCAAGTATAGTCATGAGGTGAAGCAAGGTTAGAAAATGAGAAATAATTGGACCAAGGGGTGCAATCATAATTTAGTCTCCATTTTAAAGGCATAAATTCAGTCCTCATTTTTATATTTTCATTATAAATTTCTGTGTCCAAATTTATAATGGGAATTGCCTGTATAAACCTGTCACGCTGTAATTACATCCTCTCACCAGTAGTGGTGCTGCAGTGCCCCCACTGGTGGGAGGGAATAATTATAGTGTGATAAGCTTACGTAGGTCATTTCCATTATAAATGTGGTCATAAGCATTGATAATGAAATGAGTTGACAGGAAGTACACAGAGAAATAAGTTTTTAATCTGTCACTAATCGATCTCCCATGGCATTTCTCACAGTAAGTTTTACATATTAACCACTCTCTTACCTGTCTCTGCTCTCTTCCTGTTGCTGTTTGTCTGTCTCTCATTTTGTTTCTGTTTAACTTTCTTCTGCTTCTCTCCCCTTAACTCCCCTTTTCATCTCTCTATCTTCCTCTGCTTCCCTTTCTGCCTTTTCCTCTTGCTTTTCAGGTGTGAGGTGGTGGGCAGTATGGCATGGTATGGTACGGAAAGGAGCCACCAATTACTGCAGGCTGCATTTGGGGTTGGACTGTGTGGAAAATGTGATTCTCACTAGATCCCTTCCTATCTCCTTCCTTATTTTCTCATGATTCCCACGCCCCCTCACTCCCATCACATCCACTACCCCTTCCCCTTTGAACTATCCACTCAAACCTGGATCCTATCCTCCCCTGCGCTCCACTGTCATTCTTCTCATCTTAACCCTCCATGTACTTCCCCCTACTCTCATTCACTGACCTCAAAAGGTTAGTGGTGAGTTGCCAGATTCCCTCACCCTCAAACTGTTTCTGTCCTCCCTTCCCCTCCTATCCTCCCTTTTAATCTGTTTTCATCAAAGAGGTTATGTTTGCTTTCAAAATTCAACTTCAAAAAATAAAATTAGAATGAGGAAATAAATTGTCTGCCTTTTTCTCTATTGATTTCTTTGTTTCTCCCTCTTCATTATACTTAATTGACTAAGAAGTACTTTGGGATGTCATGAGGTTGTGAAAGTTGCTATGTAAATGCAAGTTCTTGCTTCTTTCATTCATTGTCTGTTTCATAGATTTTAGAAATTAAAATCCTGTTTAATTGATGTAAGTGATTAGCGTTGACATTTTTTAAACAGTCAACAGAACACAGATGTGATAATTAGTTGGCTTCAACATTCAACTTTTTATAAAATTCTCATAATGTGGGCGTTGCTGGCAAGGCCGGCATTTACTGCCCATCCCTAGTTGCCCTGAGATGGTGGTGAGCCGCCTTCTTAGCAGTTTGATATAACTCAATGGTTTGCTAGGCCATTTTAGAGGGGAATTAAGAGTCAACCACAGTTGTGCAGGACTGAAGTCACCTATAGGCCAAACCAGTTGGGTTTTTACGACAAGCTGACAGTTTCATGGTCACTTTTAGTGATACCTGTTTCTTTATTTCCAGATTTTCCAAATTGAATTCAAATTCTCAAAATTCCATGGTGGGATTTGAACTCACGTTCTGGACACTAGTCCAGTTACATAACCACTACACTATCGTACCCCCAAAGTAACATTAATTGAAGGAAAATGCTCGGCAGCGGGTAGTCAAAACTGCCCAACGCATTACCGGCACCCGGCTACCGACCATAGAGCACATATACCAGAAACACTGTCTACGGAGGTCACGGTCCATCATCAAAGACCCTACCCACCCCAGCCACAGTCTGTTCATCCTCCTGCCATCTGGGAGACGCTACAGATGCATTCGCACCCGTACGACCAGATTTAGGAACAGCTTCTTTCCCAGGGCTGTCATCCTACTGAACTCCACAAATAAACTCTAAAGCCTGCACATCTGCCAATGCATTTTATTATGGTTATGTTTATGTTAATGTATTACAAGCCAAATGTATGTTGACTGTTTAAATGTCTTAATCTAAATGTACACTCTCGGGAGCCGCAAGCCTACATTTCGTTGTACTGCACTTGTGCACTAACAATGACAATAAAGTTGATTATTATTATTTTTATTATATCTTTCTTCCCCTCTATCTCTCGCAGCTTAATACACTTTCTGAAGTTTATAGAATACAAAACAAAAGTTTCAATAGGTGTGTAATTAGTGCATGGTTATTTTCTCACTCTCTCTCTCTCTTATACACATAGACAGAGACACAAATGCAAACACACATCCAGAGCTTCTCCATTAAAAAAACACTCAATACAAATTTTATCTCAATAAAGCTTCTGCAATTTCTCCTCTTGTTTGTCAAAATCACTTGATGAAAAGCCTTTGATCAGAAAGCGCTACGAGCTAAAGAAAGATATTCCATGATTCTGTGAATACAGCTGACTCAATAGTCCTGTTGCATCCTGGGGAGTGACGTGTCCTGGCACATGCTCAGACTGCACAATCCAAATTCAGTTCTTAGAGTCACAGGCCTGGTCAGAAATATCTAGTCCAAGACCAGGTTTTTGGAAGAGGCTAAGGACTTCAAGTTAAAACTTTAAAGAAGGCATAAAAGGGCAATTCAATTGATAGATTTATGTTATTGTGAAATATGTAATCTTTCAAAATGTTGTTTAAATCCTTATTTTGGGCATTAGAAATAAAAATTCACAAAGCATGATTTGTGAGAATCCAGTGGCCACATTGTGCAATGAGATAATTAGATAGGCAAATTCCATTATAAATGTGGACCAGGAATTTATAATGGGAAAAAGTGGACTCAAAAAGTTTGACAAAAATATGATAATAGGAAGTCAAATGGAACAGGCAGAATGTGTGCACAGACATTAGATTTTTAATAACCTTATATATAGTTACTGATATTTCTTATCCCATCCATAGGTTGTCCCAGAACACTTTACAACC
The DNA here is from genome assembly GCF_052327205.1 of Somniosus microcephalus. Classification (NCBI taxonomy): domain Eukaryota; kingdom Metazoa; phylum Chordata; class Chondrichthyes; order Squaliformes; family Somniosidae; genus Somniosus; species Somniosus microcephalus. The sequence goes on from NC_141008.1 coordinate 69,591,446, forward strand.
AATGGATTACTTTTCAAATACAGTCACTATTATATGGACAAACATGGCAATTAATTTGTGGGAGGAAAGATCCTAAAGGCAGTAAATCAATGAATAAGTAGATCATCTTTTCTTGGGAGTGTTGGTTGAGGAATGATGTTGACTAGGACACTGGAAGAACTCTTTGCGTTTCTTAGTGCTGCTGATTTATTTACATCCCTCTGAGCAGGTAGATGGTGTGTCAGTGATCACCCGAAGTGTTAGCCTAGATTGTATGCTGTCCATAGTGGGGCTTGAACCCATGACTTTCTCAGATGAGAGCCCTAACTGAGCCAAACTGACATGTTTCAGTGAAAAATTGAACCATTTATGATTGCAGTGCAGTGGGCTCCTGCTCCAATGGGGTGCACTACAAAGTGGTAGAATGTGGGTTCACTGCCACTGAGAGAGGTTTTCAGGGGATGGAGAAGAGTCTGAACTCATCATTAATCTAAAAAAGGAAAGGGAAAGCAGCCATTGAACCAATGTCAGCCAGTCTTGTGCAGGTGCTACCAGGGGACTCAACAATAGTATAGGAATAAGCCTGTCTTTATTGGGATCTAGTAGATAATGTGGAGAACACGAGGGAAAAATATTTTGGCTTGAGGCAAAAGATTAACATCTTCACATTTAAAACTACAAGATATGATTTCGCATAGATAGAGTAATAAATCTATAACATGGAATATTTCAGGGGTAGTGCTGTATTATTGGGTTCATTTCACTCGGGATTCAGATGCTCCTTCACTACCTGTGAATTATGGGGCTTTTATATTTGTAAAATTATCCTAACAATGTGTAGCAAACATGATTTAATGAATTATCATATTCCAAACTTCCAATTCAAATCAGTAGTTACAATTCCACAATGGAAAGTACACAATCTTAACTGGATTGTCACGAGGAAGCGCTAAACTAAACTAGGACAGTTACCATGGTTACAAAGCAACATAGGTAAAGGAGCATAGAGAGCAGATCATGTCAGCTGGGGAAATGTTAGGTAAAGAGGAAAGGGAAACAATTTTGTTTTTACAAACAGGGAATGGAAAACAGAATTTTAAAAATAAACGTAATACTTTTTTAGAAGGATAAAAATTACTATTTTATAATCCAATATAATCTATTTAATGGCTAACTGAATACAGATTGTTTTACATTTAGAAGATCTTTAATAGCTTTGCTACTTATCAGGTTTTTATCAATCGTGGATTAAATTCTGTATTCTGCAGTTATCTCTACACGTTTTCAGGGTTTATATGCTTAAGAGTTTATTAATAGGAACTGTGATTAACCATGTAACAAAGAAAACATTGGTAATACTCAACAAGTCAGTCAGCATCTGAGGAACAATGACTGGCTAACGCTCCAGGTGGGAGCCGTCATCATATTTGCATCAGTTCCACATTAAATTGTTTAACAGATCTTCTCTCTTTTAGATGCTAACTGACTGGTTGTATAGTTCCAGCACTTTGAGTTTTTTTTAACTTCACATTTCTAGCATCTACAATTTCCCTTTCTATCTCTCAAGAAAAGATGTTTAAATCAGTGAATAGATTAATTCCGTCTTGGATAGGAGTTAAACGATTAGCATTTTAGAAAGCCTTTTTACTGTTTTATAAGCACAAGACAAGTGGTCGATTTTGACATTTTCATTTTGTGTTCTAGTTTTCATCACACTGGCACATTAGATACTTCATATCCACTGCATAATCACACCAGTTAATATAGTCCTGAAGTAGGAAGGCAGCCAAATTAGCACTTATAAGGATGTTCAGCATTGATTAGGCAAACAGGTGGGAAAACAGAAGAATTACAATAAGAGTCAGTTCGCTTTTACCCTTTAAGCACTGAAGACTTTGTTATAATAAATTGCTGACTGACAGGATTTGCTCTCGATAAATAATTAGGGCAAATTAGCAAAATTTAACAAAAAGGGTGTTCAAGACATGGAGATTATCTTTTAGTCAAATCCCCTGTTTGATTTTTACTGTGTAAACTCAAACACAAGGACTTTCTCACTGACTCGGTAATAGAATATTCAGTGGAGGAAAATAAAGCCAAAGGTTAAGGTCATGAAAGTGATGCTGAAGATAACTTATGGAAGTTTTAAATTAAAAATGTGTGAAATGCATGAGTAAACACTGCCAGTAAATCATTCTAACTCCACATGAAAAATACCCTAAATCTAGTCAGCCCCACTAAGCTTGAAGCATAATACCAGGCACAATGTTTTTCCAACCCTTTCTTATTTGTGGTTTCCCACTAATAATAATGGTTAATACCCTATTCTGCCTTGTTTTGTAGATAGCAGATTTAAATCTATTTGATTAGAGGGAGATAATTTTAAAAAGTTATTGTTAATCCAACAATAGAAATTAATGTATTGTTTAAATAGCACATGCCACTTTAATCCTTACCCTGCTGAACAAATACCCGGTTAATGCAATTAACTGACTGACACTTTAAAGGTCTTCTTTTTATTATAAAAGCTAAGTCTGGCTACAAAAGAATGGATTCTAGTTAAAATCCATCTTTAAGGTGGGAATCCAGTTCACAGAGGTCCTGGGGTTAAAGTGAAGGAAATGTTGCACTAATACAGAATGTCGGGGACGCTCTTGTGGTGCAGGTGGGGCAGATGGGTTAATGTAGGGGAGCTGTACCACATTAAGCTTATGCTGTGTACATGAGCTGGGATAATGTGGTGGACAAAACGTAGAAACATGTTCCATTATCCACCACAATTACCCCTTGTCATGATGCCTGAATACACGTATAAGATATACGAGCCAACCATCTCGGTTGTTTCAGAAAATACATGGTATGAGAAATATGAAACATGGGGGAAAAATTCAATTGGTTGCGCCTCCCGTTAGCGCCTTAAGAGGGCGCTAACGGGACGCAAAGCAACTAGCGCCCAGGCGCGGCACTGCCCACGCCTCCCGCAAAATTCAGCAGGAGGTTAGTGGTGGCGCTGCGCCGCTGGCGATTACGTCATTGGTTTGCGCAGCGCCCCGCTCACGCCCCGGCCACGATCTTCAGGAGCGCGCCCTGACTTACCACCGGACGCTATGTCCGAAGGGGTCAGGGGGGCGTACCTGCGGCCGGGGAGGTGCAATTTAAAGGCGAGGTGCGGGGCGGCCATTTTTGTTGCTGGCTGCCCGCCAGCACCTGCCTGCGTTCCCATCCCAGACCTCCTGAAACGACCCCCCCCCACCCCGCAGAGTGCTGGCTGTGCTCCAAGAGCCCGGCACTTCTCGAGTGCCGGGCTCTTTTGCCTGCATTCCCGATCCCCGGGGACCCAGCTGGGCCCCAGATCGCGCTGCACAAGGCCCCTCCAAACTCTCAGCCAATCACAATTTTCCTGCAATTCCCTACAAGTTAGTTAGACGCGTAACGACGAACAAACGATGTATAACTTTGAGTCACATATTGAGTCACAGCGCCCCAAGAGGGATGCAGGGCGCTTCCAGTAGTGCCCCACTTCCCTCTTGGGGTGCAACCACTCAATTTCCGGCACGGGGACGCTAATTTTTCCGGGGCACTACTTTTAGCGCCCTAGCGAAGTTAGCGCCCCAATTGGGGCGCTACTCAATTTTTAGCCCATGGACTTCAGTCAATGTTGCTTAAAGAGCTTTTCATTTCAAATTTACAGTTCATCCTAACTTTCTTACTTGAATCATATACATAGTAAACAACTTGGAATACAGATTTCTTTCCTGGCAATGAACGCATCCAACTATGCATCACCACAGTAAAGGGAAGACAAGAGATTTGGGTTTGACAGGGCTCTGTTAAGGGACAGTTGCTGCTCTTTTTAGGGTGGGGGTGTTTAATGCTGTTGTTTGTTTCCCATGTTCGCTGTCCAGATGAGAGTAGTCTATTAAACTAAATGACTCAAGCAATAGCATTGGGCAGCCTTGTGAAGAAATAAAAGTACAAAGAACTACTTTCCCAGTTCATGTCAGGTTGAAATTGGTGGGATCCATTGAAAAGCCACATGAAAAAAAGCCTATCAAATCCATAGCGTCAAATGGCACCTAGCACCTTTGCCAAGTTCACTACCGGTGCTGTAAAAGGGAGAGAATTACACTTGCCGGGTGTGTGTTAAGGTTCAGTCTCAGCTTGCCTAATCTAAAAAGGGACTATGGAGGTTCTCAAAGGCATTAAATTCCTTAGAGATTTATTGCCCATCTCAATGGAAGTCATTTTTTATTTCATCAGAAGTACTTGTTTGAAATGTATTTCAATTTAATATATTGATGGATAAAGCAATGAGGAAATAATGTTTTAATATTTAACAGTAAGTGTTAGACTCTGCTGCATAATCAGATATGGATCTGCAAGGTTGTTTGACTAAGATTGGCCAAATGGTCTCCCTCATCTGAATTTATCTTGCATCAGTTGAGTACATTTCAATAGTTGTAGGTCAGGACAGTAGTTGGGGCAATGTGTGAGAATTGAAGAAATAGCATTCATTTTGGACGGATGAGGGGGAAGCAGGAGAAAAACCGACTTTGTCTATAGTGCTCTGTTTGATTTCTGCCACCTAACGGTTGATCACAGGATAATGAGAGAATCCAGCCTTCAGCAATATAAATCTTTTAAGAAAATGTTCCACTCAAGAGATAAGCATGCAAGGAGGAGAACAGCAATAAGCAAGCGCTTACAATATTTAAAAGGGCTATTTTGTGAGGTGATCAGAGAGTGTCACAATATGTTCAACCTCCAACAAGCATTGCTATGGAGTAGCGGGGTGTCACCTAATTGGGTGCGGGGGTTATGAGTCACTTTAGTGCTATGTTATGGATTAGAGCCATGCTGCTAGTGCGAGGCCGTGATCGGCAGGTTGTGAGTGGGGGAGGGGATATCAGTGGTAGAGTCCTCAATGGCTGTTGGTGCACAACCCCTAAAAGTGCCGCGCAAAAGGAGCACCGGGGGAGATTTGAGCACAGGCCGCCTGTTCACTTTCTCCACTACAGTTGACACGTGGCCTGTTGAGACCAAAAAATGGGGAAGGAGGAAGCAAATGTTTTGAAAAGCAGAAGTCTATGCACTTTCATAAAAATAGAGATGATTTCCGTGCATGAATGCAGGCTTTAGCACTAAAGATTGAACATAGGAACAGGAGTAGGCCATTCAACCCCTCGAGCCTATTCCGCCATTCAATGAGATCATGGCTGATCTGTATCCTAACTCCATCCACCCGCTTTGGCTCCATATCCCTTAATACCCTTGGCTAGCAAAAATCAATCGATCTCAGATTTAAAATGATTAATTGAGCTAGCGTCTATTGCTTTCTGTGGGAGAGGGGTCCACACTTCTATTTTGCTACTCCATAGCAATGCTTGTTGGAGGTTGAACATATTGTACGCAGATTTTGACATGCTTCAACTCAAAAAAGGTCAGTTTCAAAAAAAAATATTTTTATGCTTTAATAATTAGTTTGGTATTGCAATACCTTTTTATTTCAAAACTCAGAATCGTGAGAATGTATTGTTAACCATTGCTCCATTGGTAGTGGAGCCTCAAACATACATTTAGCCTGCTAATTGTACGCCTGTTATTCCGACTTTAATTTTCCATCGTTTGTCAAAATGTAATTTCACTCTACAGACAAAAGATATAAAGGATGTCCCTCCTCAGTTCAATCGGCAAATTAGAAAGATTTTTTTTTAAAGTTTCCTTGTTGTAGAAATAGATATGAAAATACTGTAGGGAAAATAAAGAGCAGAACTTGGCGGGAGAGAAAATGAACTGGGCAGCTATCTGTGACCCCTAACTGATAGGGGTTACGGGACACAGTGTTTCCACTGAGTACTTCTTGAAACCAAGCCTTCCCAGCAGCTGACAAAAGGCCTGTCTGCTCAGTTACATGATCTAAATTCTAATCAAACATCATTTAAACCGTGTTTTATTTCAGCCTCTGGAGAGATGGTCCCTCCTGACTCTTCGCCATGGCAACGGGTGTCTCATTTCAGAAGTGTCATGCCACATTATCATCTCTCCAGCTCACACACTTTCCCAGACAAGTTCTCTCTGCCCCTTGCGACAAACGCGCTGGCTTATGTTGTTTATTTTTGGTGTCAGGCCGGCCCATATATTGAAAGGTAAGCTCCGCTCTTGAATAACAACCATTGCACACCATTTGGTGATAACAGATAATTTGGAAAGATATTTGCTTACACGCGTATAAGTACTTTCCTATATATTATGCAGGCCCCTGTGTGAAATCCGCACAAGCACCACATGCCCAAGGACTGCAAACATTCATTTCTCTCTCACTGCAAATTAGGATTCTGCCATTGGAAGCAGTTATTTTCTACAACAGCATGAATACACATTAACCCGTTCCAAAATAGTCACCTGTTTTTGCTTTATAAATCATAACGTCCAATAAAAAAAGAGGAGAAAGCAACTCATTGCACCACATGAGTTCTCCCACAGCCAGGAGTACTTATATTCTGAAGTCTACTGGACTGAACAGAGTACAATGTCCAGACAGGGGATTTTTGTGCTCTATTGCTTTCATCTCTAATTTAGCCGACCTTAGTCTTCCAAGCTGCCTCAACTATGCACATTATGGCACTGCCTAGTATAGTACTAAGCTAAGCAGATCAGGTTCAATCCCTAATCAGTGCTGAATTAACTGATATCAGCCAGAGCAGGAGTTGCGGTGTCCCATTTGCTCCTGGGCTAGAGAGATGGGGGAAAAAAATAGCAGCCAAGGTTTTAAGTCCTGATCGAGATCCAGGGACCCTTCCCCCAATCCCTTGCTAGCAAGTGCATGTGTCTGCATGTTGATTGTGAAGCCCTTCACAGCTGACTAGCTTGCCAACGCTCTCCGTCTAGGCTCAGGCATGAAGTCCGGCCACTTGCGTGTAGTAACAGAGGGCTGTCAGTGTCTACAAAATCTTACCCCAGGAAGAGTCAGCATCACTGCGAGGAAGTTGAGAAAATCATGGAGGAACAAAGTTAACTATAACCTATAACACATTTGCTAATATTAGGGAAAAAGTGATGATCTTTTCGCCTGAACATTACCAAATGGAAAAAGAATATCGCTTCGTTTTTTCTTTCCCCCACATGAGGTTGAAGACTGTTAAAATGAGAGGGCGAGAGAACTAATGAAGTCCAGATTTCAAATGCACAAAGAAAAATACCGTGCTGCCTGAACAAATTCCACAGTTACACGGAAAATATTGTCAACTTGCACCAAAGAAATGAATTATAAAGAATTAAAAATTTAGAACGCAGCCGCACTAATACGGCACAAGAAACACCTCACACACAGCCACATTCACAATCCTGAGGTCCCAGTACTGCTTGACAAGCTGATGTATGGTGAGATTTGTTTTGGCTATGGTACCAGGTGGGGTACCTCAAGGAAGAGAAGGTCCCATCTTGGGATTGGGAGCAGCTGGGAAAAGTAGCAGGCATTGTCTGGCTTGTCATATACACAGTGGGTTCCGAGGCATTTGCAACCCCCACTCTTACAAAAGCAAAATACTGCGGATGCTGGAAGTCTGAAATAAAAACAGAAAATGTTGGAAATACTCAGCAGGTCAGGCAGCGTCTGTGCAGAGAGAAACAGAGTTAACGTTTCAGGTCAATGACCCCCTCATCAGAACCGGAAAAGGTTAGAGATGTAGCAGGTTTTTAAGCAAGTGTGGGGGCAGGGAAAGGTGGGAGGGGAGGAAAGAACAAAAGGGAAGGTCTGTGATAGGATGGAAGGCAGGAGAGATTAAATGACAAAAGGGATGATGCTGTGAGGTGAAAGGAGATGGTAATGGGACAAGTTAAGAAATAAAAGATGGGTCCAGAGGAGGTGTAAATGGGAATGGCAGAATCATCAGCAACAGCTGCCGTCCGAAAAAATGCGGGCCGAGGTTATGGTCTGAAATTGTTGAACTCGATGTCAAGTCCGGAAGGCTGTAGAGTGCCTAATCGGAAGATGAGGTGCTGTTCCTCGAGCTTACGTTGAGCTTCATTGGAACAGTGTAAGAGGCCGAGGACAGGGAGGTCAGAGTGGGAGTGGAGCGGAGAATTAAAGTGACAGGCGACCGGAAGCTCGGGGTCACACTTGCGGACTGAACGGAGGTGCTCCACAAAGCGGTCACCCAATCTGCATTTGGTCTCCCCAATGTAGAGGAGACCACATCGTGAGCAGCGAATACAGTATACTACACTGCAAGAAGTACAAGTAAATCACTGGTTTACGTGGATGGAGTATTTGGGGCCCTGGAGGGTGGGAAGGGAGGAGGTAAAAGGGCAAGTTTTGCATCTCCTACGCTTGCACGCCAAGGTGCCGTGGGAAGGTGAGTGGGTGTTGGGGGTGATTGAGGAGTGGATCAGGGTGTCACGGAGGGAGCGGTCCCTTCGGAATGCTGAAAGGGGAGGTGAGGGGAAGATGTGTTTGGTGGTGGGATCACGCTGGAGGTGGCGGAAATGGCAGAAGATGATCCGTTGAATGTGGAAGCTGGTGGGGTGAAAGGTGAGGACAAGGGGAACCCTATCGTGGTTCCGGGAGGGAGGGGAAGGAGTGAGAGCAGAAATGCGGAAAATGGAATGGACAAGGTTGAGGGCACCTTTCAACCACGGCGGAGGGGAATCCTCAGTTGAGGAAAAAGGAAGCCTCTCTTCTCTGGAATGAAAGAACATGTCAGGAGATATATAAAGAGAAAAATAGATCTGCAAAGTGGGAGCAACCAGAAATACAAAGCAGCTGACATTACAAAGGGTACAGTTTGTTAGCGTGTGATTTTAAAAGGAAGAGGCCTGCCGGTAAAAAGTGTTTGGCAAGCCTTTATTTCATTTTAAGAGTGAGAAAAACCAGAACTATACCTGTGAGAGAAACGATAATTCTCAACGCCACATTAAATGACACAATGATATATTTTGATGCAATTCCGCATCATTGCTCTGTGCGTTTATTAGCAATTTTTTTTTAAGTGTCAAAATTCCTGCCTTTGCTAATGTTAAAGGAAACAATGCAAGCTAAACGTAGCAGAATGAAGGCAGGAAGCACTAATGAACGATTTTCTCATCTTTCGTGCTGCACTGACCAATCTTCTCTCTCCAAAAATAGATGAATGAATATTCACAAAAGTTAGTTGCAAAAGCTGAATTCTTTACTTATTGAGGTCATGAATGAGGAAATTATGCAGCATTCAACAGCTGCTCAATCAGATCGAAATTTTGACTTTTTTACTCCAGGTCAAAGCTGTCGTAATGCACAGCTGGAAGAACAATTACTCTCCCCATAGCTGGATGAGCAATAACACTCCGCACAGCTGGATGAACAATTACTCTCCCCACAGCTGGATGAACAATAACACTCCCAACAGCTGGATGAACAATTACTCTCCCCACAGCTGGATGAACAATTACTCTCCCCACAGCTGGATGAGCAATAACACTCCGCACAGCTGGATGAACAATTACTCTCCCCACAGCTGGATGAACAATAACACTCCCAACAGCTGGATGAACAATTACTCTCCCCACAGCTGGATGAACAATTACTCTCCCCAGAGCTGGATGAACAATTACTCTCCCCACAGCTGGATGAACAATTACTCTCCCCACAGCGGGATGAACAATTACTCTCCCCACAGCGGGATGAACAATTACTCTCCCCACAGCTGGATGAACAATTACTCTCCCCACAGCGGGATGAACAATTACTCTCCCCATAGCTGGATGAGCAATAACACTCCGCACAGCTGGATGAACAATTACTCTCCCCACAGCTGGATGAACAATTACTCTCCCCACAGCTGGATGAGCAATAACACTCCGCACAGCTGGATGAACAATTACTCTCCCCACAGCTGGATGAACAATAACACTCCCAACAGCTGGATGAACAATTACTCTCCCCACAGCTGGATGAACAATTACTCTCCCCAGAGCTGGATGAACAATTACTCTCCCCACAGCGGGATGAACAATTACTCTCCCCACAGCTGGATGAACAATTACTCTCCCCAGAGCTGGATGAATAATTACTCTCCCCACAGCTGGATGAACAATTACTCTCCCCACAGCTGGATGAACAATTACTCTCCCCACAGCTGGATGAACAATTACTCTCCCCAGAGCTGGATGAACAATTACTCTCCCCACAGCGGGATGAACAATTACTCTCCCCATAGCTGGATGAACAATTACTCTCCCAACAGCTGGATGAACAATTACTCTCCCCAGAGCTGGATGAACAATTACTCTCCCCACAGCTGGATGAACAATTACTCTCCCCACAGCTGGATGAACAATTATGCTGCGATTTTGCCAGCGCTCAGAGGTTGGGTTTGGAGGCGGGTCAGAGGTTAAAGTCGTTTTGATTGATGGCGGGTTCCGCACCTGCAGTCAACCCGCCTACACACAACCTTCCCAAGTGTCAGATCCCCGATTTGCGATGGACCCGACACCTACCGGTGGGAAACGGAATAATGGCAATTAACTGCCTATTAACAGGTACTTGTGAGCTGTTTTCAGGCTCTTTTTTGATTTTCCAGCTTCTGGGTCGGGTTTCACGACGTCCGGGCAACATGCCAGGTAAGTGTGGCGTGTTGTGAGTCTGGTCTGATGTTTGTGAAAAGATGACAGCTGCAGAGGTGGTGTCAAGAATGCAATGTTGCACATGGTGAGTTTCAGAGCAAAGAAAATGGCCTAGAAATTAGGTTTGCCTCCGCCAGGGCTTTTGCGCCTGAAATTTTGCGCCCGCGATAATTGCCGCTGCGCCCGCCAAAAATTCAGCTGCCCCGCGCCCAGATGGCTGCGGGCGCTAATGGAGGGTTTCAGCGCCTCACTATGGGCGCTGAATGCAGGTTTGCGGCGCTAATCCCCCGCTGCGGCACCCGATGCGGTGCGGCAGGCTGGGGTACTGCAGGCCTCCTCCTTCTGTTAAGGAGGAGCTGCCTGCAGCCGACCGCTGACCGGTCGATTCGCCCGACAAATGAGCCCGGCACCTCGGAGAAGTGCCGGGCTCGCGGGCCACACACATCAGTGCCGCGGGGGGGTGGTGGAGGAGTCCGGGGAGGGAGGTGCGGGCAGGCAGCCGCCGGGAAAGCGGCCGGCCGCTGCTCCACCTTAATGCACCGGCGCTACGTGCTGCAACATCCCGTTGAACAATCGTTGGTTGCGGCTGCCACGGGCGAGGCGGCCGCAACTGAATTTGGGCGTCCGGCCGCGTTACCACGGCAACCGGGACGCTGCGCACACCGATGACGTCATCGGTGCCGGCGCAGCGCTACCGGCTAACGCCGATGGTAGGGCCCAATGCAATTTTGATCGCGGCTATAATTCCGGCGCAAGGCCCTCTAACGCCTCTAATTGGGCGCTAACCCCATCGAATTTCTAGGCCAATGTTTTTAATACATATACAGATTTCTTCAGCTTACAAGTTTTTTAATCCAACTGTATGTCCAGTGCTACCTCATTGGGAGAACCTCTCTCACCAGTGACAGATCGTTTCTGTCATCTCACCTGTAGCTGCCATCTATTCCAGCAACATCAGAGCCAATGAAACAATCAGACACTCTGCGCTGGATTTTGTGAATGGGGGTGAGTTGGAGTTGGGACTACTGCTTGTCGTGTCAATGTCCCGCCTCCATCCTCGCCTGACCATTCAGAGGGATTTTCCCCTGATTGAGCTTGCTAAGCCCACCCTGCAGGCTCAGCAAGCCAATTAGGGAAGAAGTCACGGACAGATCACATCAACGTCAGGCGTGCTATCTGTCAAGACTTCTTGAAAGAAGAAATGACAGCATTTGAGAGCTCTGTGAAGCTGTCAAACACTGGCATTCTCTTTAGTTTGATGAGTCTTTGTGGTGAGGACTCAACAAACATTGAAAATAAGTAAATTTCAGATGTCTGATGGATTGGAGGGTTCATCAGCCATTACCTGAAATTGACAAGGTGGATGTCCGCTCTCCCGATTCAGCACGGCTAAAGGCTATAGAAGGATAAAAAGGTAAGTGAACACTTTTTTAAACTAATCACTCACCTTCCATACCTACCACTCCAAACTTGCACCCATCACTCAGCTCTACACCTTACTTCCAGGTGCCTCCGACCACCGCAGACCTCCTCCACGTCTCCTCCAACCCGGTGGGGTTCTCCTGTAGTGTATGTACCTTTAAGGGGAGAACTACTTTTTACAGCTCCTGTATACTGTAGTACCAGCAGTGACCACACCTGTATATAAACCCTGAGTAGGGATCTGTACAGTTAGTTTTAGAGTAACCCTCATCCAGTAAACACCTGTTGATTGTTCCCTGCAGTCTCTTGTCTAAGTATTGAAGGACACACAACATCAAGATACACGGATCTAACCTCTCCGAGGTCGGGAAGCCTCCACCTGTGAAGGTAAAATGGCACTAATCCTGTTAACAGGCAGTTAAAAGGATTAAAAGCATTTCCCACCTCCAGGAGACGGGATCCGAAGCTGTACATCTTCCCGCCTCCTGGCAAGTGGGCACGGAGGCGGGATGGGGGCTGGTTTGCCATCCGCCCCCACTTTCTCCAATTTTACGGGCTGTCCCGCCTCCATGCTCGCCTCCTCGTGGCTTGGAAAATCCAGCCCCTAGCCTTGGTCCTCCAAATCCTTCCACAATCATCCCCAACACCAACATCACCAATCCCAAAACCAACCTTCGCCACCATCACCTGATGCTGCACTGGACACAGGGTATCAACCCTTGACAAAATTGCTGGCCAGGAGGCCAGCGATGGCATCACCATGGCCAGATTTTCTTCACTTGACGCTGTATACCTTGGCTGCCACATGATGCGCCAGGTTGACACCACCACACACCAGCACCATGAAGCATCCCTTTAATGTCCAAACCATTCCATGCATACACATCACTATAGCGGGTCGGGGTGTGTGGGGGGGAGTTATAACTGAACAATCACTGGAACTCAGTAAGACACTTCTCAATGTGCGCTCAGATCTGTCCAATAAGGGGCACTTTTTGAAAAAGAGATTTCACTGTATGACAACACATTACCAGAAACTTCACAGGGACATTGGCTAAACCTCTCATGTGCCCACCCTTGTGTGTTGTTAGTTGGCATGCTTGCAGTAGATTGAAGGTGAGTGTGAGGGATGGCTAGTGAGATAGGGAAGTGATAAAGTAGATAGAGAGGGTTGGGTGGAGGTGCAAGGTAAGTTGGTGTTCTGGGGAGGTCTCTTCCACAATTGGAAGGGAAGACAACCTCCCTGCGTACTCCCTCCATAAGCATACGGAGGGAGTCATTGGAGAGCCTGGGTGCAAGAGTACACCTTTGTGCAGTGATTGTCAGTGTTTTCAGCACCTCAATGCTGTCAAGTACTGAAAAATTAACTTGCAAAATAAAAAATTGTGCATGGTCCCTTTAAGGAAACCGGCAGATCACGCGTCATCAAATGACATCATCAGACCCGCTTCCTGTTAATTGGCCAGTAGGCCAATCAAGGGAAAATCACATCTGTAGAGCGGAGGAAGCTGGGGGCGGGACTGGAATCTGGAAACCAGCTTACCTGCAACCATCCCGACACCGAGGAGAAAATCCCCAAAGGCGGATGAACAATTACTCTCCCCAAAGGCGGATGAACAATTACTCTCCCCAAAGGTGGATGAACAATTACTCTCCCCAAAGGCGGATGAACAATTACACTCCCCACAGCTGGAGGAACAATTACTCTCCCCACAGTTGGATAAACAATTACTCTCCCAACAGCTGGATGAACAATTACTCTCCCAACAGCTGGATGAACAATTACTCTCCCAACATCTGGATGAACAATTACTCTCCCAACATCTGGATGAACAATTACTCTCCCAACAGCTGGATGAACAATTACTCTCCCAACATCTGGATGAACAATTACTCTCCCAACAGCTGGATGAACAATTACTCTCCCAACAGCTGGATGAACAATTACTCTCCCAACATCTGGATAAACAATTACTCTCCCAACATCTGGATGAACAATTACTCTCCCAACATCTGGATGAACAATTACTCTCCCAACAGCTGGATGAACAATTACTCTCCCAACAGCTGGATGAACAATTACTCTCCCAACAGCTGGATGAACAATTACTCTCTGAACAGCTGGATTAACAATTACTCTCCGCACAGCTGGATGAACAATTACTCTCCCAACAGCTGGATGAACAATTACACTCCGCACAGCTGGATGAACAATTACACTTGTACGAAAGACTGATATTTAGAGATATTTAGTAGACGAGAATCATATACATATAAATTAAAGTGTAGCCATTGACCAAATAATATTATCCATAATTACCCCTGGGTAACTAGAAAGCTAAGACTTGTTCAAAATGCAGCTGCGAAGAATGTTCAAAAGCAGTTTTGAATAAGCTTTGATAACAAACAGTCACAGGCTGCTAGTGAAGGTCAAATCATTAAATAACATATTATAATGCAGCACGGTGGCATAGTGGTTAGCACTGTTGCCTCACAGCGCCAGGGACCCGGGTTCAAATCCGGCCTCGGGTGACTGTCTGTGTGGAGTTTGCACATTCTCCCCGTGTTTGCGTGGGTTTTCTCCGGGTGCTCCGGTTTCCTCCCACAGTCCAAAGATGTGCGGGTTAGGTTGATTGGCTATGATAAATTGACCCTTAGTGTTAGGGGGATTAAAATATGTGGGGTTACGGGGATCGGGTGGGATATGTGTCGGTGCAGGCTCGATGGGCTGAAATGGCCTCTATCTGCACTGTGGGGTTTCTGTGTGATTTCTGTGTGAATGCTGTATAGAACTTAGAATTTGCTTAACAAAACTAATTGCAATGATATTTAAAAAATACTTAGTATAAGGACATAAAATGAGAGAGATCATGGAGATAAACTATTTATCTGGTCGATTAAAGTGAGACAGTTTGGATTCCTCAAGACTAGTGAAACAGCGCTGATATGGGCCCTTGGTATAAAGGCCTTGCACCAGGGAAGCGAGAAATGAAAGAGATAAAGTAAATTCCAATGGGGTAAAAAAACTATAAACAAGATAACACAGAACATGGCAAAGTTGTTGGAAAAATACTGGAAAGGCGGGATGCTACCTTAGTCTGAGTGACAATGGTATTTTGACCATTAGAACCAATTATAAAAGGTGATTTTGTTTAAGACCATATATGGACATTGGCCAAACGGAACTGTTGATAAGAAAAGTTAAAACCTCGATACTCAAAGAACAACTTCACACAGACATACTGCGAGGACAAAGGAACAGACTTAAGATGACGTCATCTGTGTCCGAGAGGCTCCCGATACCAAGGGCTGCGAGCTACTCATTAAAACAATCGCCTAATATTAAGTATATTACGCTATATGCTTAATAAATCTTGATCTATTGCTCAAACATACTGGCTGCTGCCTATTGGTGCCTTGTCCAAGGACTCAGAGGTCATTATGATCTTACAAATTGGCACCCCAGATGGGACAAGACAAAGCGGCTAGTATTGTGTAATAGATCGGGCCTCAAAAATAGCTTCCGGATCAGCTGCTGCTCTTGAAGAGGGATAAACCCTGTGGGGAGTGGGGAGTGCCCGTGAATGGCGTGCCGATAGTTATTGATGTTAGAGTTCTGTTAAGAAAATCACCAAATGGCTAGTAAAAGTTGTGTTAATGCATATAAGAGTAAGTTAGACAGAGGCGCCTGTGCGGAGGAAGTGCAGGTTACGTTTAATCAAAGGAGACCGAGTCCCCTTTGAAAAAGTGATAAACTTTATTCCGCAAAGTCTGTCGCAGAAAAAACACAACGGGTTAAGAGAGAAACATAGCCAGGTGGTTAAGCATAAAGTGGAGGAGAGAGAGGGAAAGATAAAGAAGGAAAAAGATCTAATTTGCAGGCTCACCAATCTGAAAACTCAGCAAAGGAAGGGAAAAAACAGGGATTTGGAAAGCCAGGAAAAGCTGCTGAGACGCCGATGTAAAAAGAGAAAAACAAAGAGAAACTTAAAGCTTTACTGACATGGAAGTTATTAACGTCTGTGCCGAGACAAATAAAACACAAGATTTGCTGAGTGAAAGGAACCATAGAAAATGCTGGAATTTCAGTTTGTGTGAAAGTGTGTGTTAAAGTGTGAAAGTTTTCCTGACTATGAATGCTTAAGACGTTACAGACGTTCTCTGAAAGTTTGTCTTTAAAACAAAACAATTTTCTTATGTGTGTTTTAATTCCACCCACTTCTCTGTGTTAAAAGCATTTAAAACTTTTGTCTTGTCTTGGATTTTGAAAGTTTTAAGAATGTGCGAATAAGATTGTGCCCCAAGAATTAGAAAAAAACCTAATACAATGTAAGTTAAGCTGGTGTGTAAAAACTGAGAAGAACAACAAAAAGTTTGTTTAACAAAAGATTAAGGGGGAAAAATTCAGTTGTTTGTGCCTCCTGTTAGTGCCTTAAGAGGGTGCTAATGGGGCGCAAAGCAACTAGCACCCGGGCGCGGCAATGTTTGCGCCGCTCGCGAAATTAACCAGACATTTTGCGATGGCGCTAAACACTACCGCCACGATCTCCTGCGGCGGCAGATTGTGACGTCAGTCGAGTGCGCAACACCCCGTTAGCGCCCAGTACCGGATATTGAGTGGCACCCCTGCCTTACCGCCTGCCACTAGCAACGACAGGTTGAGGGGAGCATTATGCCGTCAGAAAGGGACTAGGGGAGCGCTATTTAAAGGCGACCGCTTCCTGCCTTTTTTTGTCGGTGACATTTTTGCACCACACATTCTGAGAGAGAGAGAGAGACTTCTGGAGAGATTCAACGCTGTGTGAAGGGGTTTTGGGTACTGAGCAGCACTTTGCAGGTTTATTTTGATTTGTCCTTCCTTGCTTCGCCAGCGCTCTGAGGTAGCGCTTCGCTCCTCAGCCTTTACGCCTTAAGACAGGTGTGAAGCGCCTGATTTAGCACTCCAATCACCTCCAGGGGCGATAAAAACCAAGTTTGCTGTCGGAGGCGATAATTAGCACCAGGCACTAAACTTTGCGCACAGCCGATAATGGCGCCCCAAATGGGGCGATACTGAATTTTTCCCCCTAAGTTTCAATCTAAGATTTAACCTTGGAGCCACGGTTGCTATGGTGAAATCTTCCCAAGCAGTTTGATTTGATTTGTTTAAATGGGAAAAACTAATTTTTCTCCAGTTGTATTCAATGTTTTTACACAATTTTGGAAAGGCATTTGAAGAAAGAACAATAAGAAATATGATGTAATTTACTGTTTTCTACAAGCATGTACTATTTTGTTTTGTTTTATCTGTTCAGTTCGTGTTTAGTTAAAGTGTGAAAACACAACTGTCTTTTTTGATCGGGAAAGTTTTTTTAAATTTACGTGAAGTGACGCAATTGTGTGCACCTGACAATGTTTCACTCCACCTTCTTAAAAACTTGTAAAGGAGTCAACCCTTTCCACTGACAGCTGTTTAAGTTTATCGAGAAACAACTTTAGTATGAAATTTAAAGATATTGGACATTATTAAATTTAAGTTTCTTAATTTTAAGTTAATATTTCCCCAAAGTGACAGAAGGAGAATTATGATTTGATAAATTAACCCCTTAGACTCTAAGCAGAGTCACAATGGATTCTCTTCTTTGTTTTGTTATATGGAAGTTACCTTGCAAACTAATTGCAGCCCTTCTGTCTAATGTTAAAACACTGTGTAAGCCACCTAGCCTGGGAATCACTTGTTTTGAAATTGGAAATGGAAGATAAATTGATAGAAATGAAATTGAACATTGACTAAACCTATCAGTTCAACAATACTGCTGTTTGGATTTTGGGATAATTTTGTAATAACAAAATAGACTCAGGCACTATGTATTAGGTTACTTTTGGGAAAATAAAAGATCCTCTAAAGTAATGGTAATAAAAAGTGTTCATAACTTGGATCAAGAGAGAATGTTTGATCTATTCGTAACAAAATAGACGAGTTGATGGTACAAATAACTACACATGGGTATGATCTGGTGGCTATTACAGAAACATGGCTGCAAGGTAACCATGACTGGGAACTAAACATCCAGGGGTATTTGACTATTAGGAAGGACAGACAGGAAGGAAAGGGGGGTGGGGTGGCTATGTTAATAAAGGATGGAATCACTGCAAAAGTGAGAAATGATATTGGGTCAAAGGATCAGGATAGTGAAACGGTTTGGGTGGACATAAGGAATAATAAGGGGAAAAAGTCACTAGTGGGCGTAGTCTATAGGCCTCCTAACAGTTGCAACTCTGTTGGTCGGAGTATAAATCAGGAAATAGTTGGGGCTTGTAATAAGGGAACAACTATAATCATGGGAGATTTTAACTTTCATATTGACTGGACAAATCAAATTGGGCAGGGCAGTCTTGAGGAAGAGTTCATAGAGTGCATTAGGGATGGGTTCCTTGAGCAGTATGTTACTGAACCAACCAGTGGGCAGGCAATCTTAGATCTGGTCCTGTGTAATGAGACAGGATTAATAAAAAATGTCCTAGTAAAGGATCCCCTTGGAATGAGTGACCATAACATGGTTGAATTCCAAATTCAGTTGGAGGGTGAGAGAGTTGGATCTCAAACCAGCGTACTAAGCTTAAATAAAGGAGACTATGAAGGTATGAGAGCAGAGTTGACTAAAGTGGACTGAGAAAATAGATTAAGGTGTAAGACGGCACATGAGCAGTGGTGTACATTCAAGGAGATATTTCACAACTTTCAAGAAAAATATATTCCACTGAGGAAAAAGGGGCGTAAAAGAAAAGACAGCCATCCGTGGCTAAGTAAAATAATAAAGGATAGTATCTGACTGAAAACAAGGGCATATAAAGTAGCCAAATCTAGTGGGAGGATAGAACATTGGGAAGCATTTAAAAGCTAGCAAAGAATAACTAAAAGATTAATTAAGAAAGGGAAGATAGATTATGAAAGTAAACTAGCAAAAAATATAAAAACAGATAGCAAGAGTTCCTACAGTTATATAAAAAGAAAAAGAGTGGCTAAAGTGAATGTTGGTCCCTTAGAGGACGAGACCGGGAAATTAGTGGTGGGGAACATGGAGATGGCAGAAACGCTGAACAAATATTTTGTATCAGGCTTTACAGTACAGGACACTAAAAATATCCCAACACTGGACAAACAGGGGGCTATAGGGGGGGAGGAGCTAAGCACGATTAAAATCACTAAGGAGGTGTTACTCAGTAAGATAATGGGACTTAAGGTGGATAAATCCCCTGGACCTGATGGCTTACATCCTAGGGTCTTGAGAGAAGTAGTGGTAGGGATTGCGGATGCATTGGTGGTAATTTTGCAAAGCTCCCTGGATTCAGGAAAGGTCCCAGCAGATTGGAAAACTGCTAATGTAACGCCCTTATTTAAAAAGGGAGGTAGACAAAAGGCTGGAAACTATAGACCAGTTAGCCTAACATCTGTGGTTGGTAAAATGTTGGAGTCCATTATTAAGGAAGCAGTAACAGGACATTTGGATAAGCATAATTTAATCGGACAGAGTCAGCATGGTTTTATGAAGGGGAAGTCATGTTTGACAAATTTGCTCGAATTCTTTGAGGATGTAACAAACAGGGTGGATAAAGGGGAACCAGTGGATGTGGTGTATTTGGACTTCCAAAAGGCATTTGACAAGGTGCCACACAAAAGATTACGGCACAAGATAAAAAGTCATGGGATTGGGGGCAATATACTGGAATGGGTGGAAGATTGGCTATCTAACAGAAAACAGAGAGTTGGGAAAAATGGTTCATTCTCGGGTTGGCAATCAGTAACTAGTGGTGTTCCGCAGGTGTCAGTGCTGGGACCCCAACTCTTTACAATCTATATTAACGATTTGGAGGAGGGGACCGAGTGCAATGTATCCAAGTTTGCCGACGATACAAAGATGGGAGGGAAAGCAGTGAGTGAGGAGGACATAAAAAACCTGCAAAAGGACACAGACAGACTAAGTGAGTGGGCAGAAATTTGACAGATGGAATATAATGTTGGAAAGTGTGAGGTTATGCACTTTGGCAGAAAAAATCAAAGAGCAAGTTATTATCTAAATGGAGAGAAACTGCAAAGTGTTACAGTACAAAGGCATCTGGGGGTCCTGGTGCATGAAACACAGAAGGTTAGTATGCAGGTACAGCAGGTGATCAGGAAGGCCAATGGAATCTTGGCTTTTATTGCAAGGGGGATGGAGTATAAAAGCAGGGAAGTCTTGCTTCAGTTATATAGGGTGCTGGTGAGGCCACACCTGGAATATTGCGTACAGTTTTGGTTTCCATATTTAAGAAAAGATATACTTGCTCTCGAGGCAGTTCAGAGAAGGTTCACTCGGTTGATTCCGGAGATGAGGAGGTTGACTTATGAGGAAAGGCTGAGTAGGTTGCGCCTCTACTCATTGGAATTCAGAAGAATGAGAGGCGATCTTATCGAAACATATAAGATTGTGAGGGGGCTTGATCGGGTGGATGCGGGGAGGATGTTTCCACTGATGGGTGAGACTAGAACTAGGGGGCATAATCTTAGAATAAGGGGCTGCCCTTTCAAAACTGAGATGAGGAGAAACTTCTTCACTCAGAGGGTAGTAAATCTATGGAATTTGCTACCTCAGAGCAGTGGAAGCTGTGATATTAAATAAATTTAAAACGGAGATAGACAGTTTCCTAGCTGATAAGGGAATTAGGGGTTACGGGGAGAGGGCAGGGAAGTGGAGGTGAGTCTAGGTTCGGATCAGCCATGATCCTATTGAATGGCGGAGCAGGCCCGAGGGGCCGTATGGCCTACTCCTGCTCCTACTTCTTATGTTCTTATGTTCTTATGTTTTCTACCTTTAATATTGTACTTGACAGTAACATTCCTCCAGGGCTCATGAATGAGATGTGAATTGTAATTAATGGGATCTGTAAAATGGAGAGAGGAAGTGATTGAGGGTGTGAGATACAAGCAGGAGAATTACACCAATTGAAAATTTTCCAAACTTTATAGTGAAAATCAGGAAAGTGTCGTTAAGAATAGCAAATTGATAGCTTTCTCTTGGAAACATTTGTGTCCCTGCCGATAATGAACTTTTTAATAAAACTGAACTTGATAGCCAGCCACTACCCAAGACTTCGGGACCATGCGGTGGAAGATGAACAAAGACCTCCAAACAATCTTTTGATATGATCACCTGAAAGCCCGAGAAATGCTTGTATCAGATAGCACGCGTGGCATAATGTGGAGATACCGATATGAGTGTGTAAATGTGATTTGTTATGTATGAAGCAATTACCTTCTGGAAATGCATGGTGAATCTGCACTGAGGAACGGATCTCAGACATGCTCAGTTACTTAACAACAGCAAGTCATAAAATGGTTAATGTGGCTCAGGAGGGCGAGACAACTTTTAAAGCATTGACACACACTCCATCGAGAAACTATCTAATTAATGAAACAATCAGAATAGAGTTAAACACACTGGTACCTGTTAGGGGGATTGAAATTGAAGTTGAAGTGGAGAGTTACATGGAATTTGGATTGGGATAATTGAGGGCCAAGGATAAATCATGTTTAGTAAGAATTATCCACAAGATGGATACGAGTAAGAGAGATCTGGACAATCTTTTAAGTCCATAATTTGTTGATTAGATGTTAAACTGTAATGTCACATGAAATGGTTGCAAGACTGAATTTAACTTGTAACTAATAATTGTGTTTTGTAGGTAATAGAATGTGGGAAAACCAGTACGAATCCAGTATGAGGTGGTTTTGGTGGTGCCTCCTGTGTCACTACTACCGCAACTACCATGCTTTACGGGTCTAACAGGACCTGTCCCATCAATCAACACATCTTACTCAATATCAAAACCTATGCTCAAGTGAAACTGACAGTAAATGAGATACTTAAGTATGAGCTGCACAATTATGTGGCACAATTCGGATACGACATTCCCCTGTTGTCTGAGGGTTTCAGTGAGCTCATGAAGTGACTGAACTCCTCCCTAAAGCATTTTTATGTTTTGGAGCAAGACAACTCGAGAATGGATATTGAAATTGACAGCATAGAGGGCAACTCACACTGGTGGGATATTGGGCTTAATATATCAGCACACCCTTAAGTTCGTATTATTTCACATGCTCTGGTAGTTCTCCAACTTGTAATGATAGTGTATTTGATATATGTAACCTATGTAGTAAGACGTTGATACATAAGCCAATTGTGTACTCATGCCTATGACTAACCAGCACTAACAAATTAATTGAGCACACCGAAAGAGAAGATCCGAAACAACGTAGAGGAGACCCTGTAGGGGGTTTGTTGCACAGGTGTGTTCGGGTCGGTCAGCTTTGCCTCTGACTACCTTCCTTGAGCGGTTCGAATCGCTTGCCCCCTGGGTTCTGGACACCGGACTTAGATACAGGCAGCGATACAGAGAAAACTCGAGTAGACAGGTGGTTGGATGCAAACAAAACCAAGATTTTATTGAAGAGGAAAAACTTGATACAATCTTATGGAAAATTATTAGTGTCCACTTCTACAGGCAAAAATTACACGAGAGTCATAATAATACTATACTTATACAGGGAATGGGGAACACACGGCACATCGAGGGAAAACAACTATCTTAACAATCCCCTTATCCTTAGCCCACCCCCTATACCTAACTAGGTTAATCTATGAGGGGTCAGAATTCATGCTCACCAATAAAAGGGTTTGCTAGACTCAAAACAGCGGTTGGGTTCGGGGTTCGCTCTTGGTGCTCTCTGGAGCCTGCCGTCGTCACGTGGGCTCCGGGTGCTGCAAGGGCGTTGTCCAGGTTCGAGTACCCCAAAGTCACAGTCTCTGCTTGGGTACTTTACCTTGCAGGGATGATTCTTTGCCGACAGCTTGAGTTTGCATGAAGATACTTGCAGGTTGGCTGAGGCTGAAGGCCCGATAATTCGAAGCCCACCCTCAGTTGGCCTTCCCCGGGTGGTCTTCCTCCTCCCCTTGTCGCGTCCCGCTTCGCCTGGCCTGAATTGCCCGTGTTCGCCCGACCCGGTGTCGGGGCGAGTCCAGATGGAGTTGGAGGGGGCCCGGGCAAAGGCCAGGGGGTAAGCGCGGGACGGGGGAAAGGGCGGCAGCCACGAGGGCGCGGGGCCGAAGGACCGGGGAGCGGCAATACCAAAAGCAGCCGAGCAGCAGTCGTCTTCTTCTTCTTCCAACGACTACCCCCACTTGCTACCTGGGGGCCTTCAATTATACCTTCGTCGAAAAACCTTATCTGCCCGTCAAATCAGGTTAGTTCTTTGTTTTATTTTTGGTGGGCTAGTTAAAATAATGGTAGCAATCTATACTGACGGGTTTTTAGATGGCCGGTAATTGCATCTACCGGCCCGATAATTGACTCGTATTGTCCTGAAAGTCCTTGATGGGCTTGTCCGGCCTCGATGGATATGTTTAATCTGTTTCCGATTATGTATGCAGTCTGTTTGATGGCTTTAACTGTAGGCCTCATTGAATTCAGATCTGCCTCTAATTCGGCCTAATACATAATTCACAGTTTGTCTGGGTCCCAAATCACAAAGTTCTTTTACAGGAAAACCTGCAGCCTTAGTTTCGATTTCCCTCAAACTGCCTGGGCTGCAGAATCCATTTTGGAGACCCGCAGGCTTTCTGCCACGAGGCACGGACGCCATCTTGGGTACCCTTTTTAATTTCAAAAGAAATGCCCACGCAGGGTCCCTTTTATCGATAATAACCTTTGGGGAAATGCACAAATTTTGCAAATCTTACAACCCCAGGCAGGATAACATCAGGAAAGATGGAAGAAAGAGAGGATATCCCAGGCGGGGCAGAATTGGAACACCGGAACAGTGAATTGAATTTAAGTAAGGGGTCAGATCAGGGCCATTACTGCCAGATCGTAGGATGCAGCAATAGGAGCAGGGGACGGAGGAGAAAGGATAGACTGGGACACACTAGAAGGCAAGACATATCAGCACGGCCAACATGATGGTTGGGGAGACCCCGGGGTGTCCGCCAGCCATGAGGATAGGCGGTTGTCGGCCCCTGAGTGTCATAGTTAGAACGCAGGCCTATAATGAAAAGGGGGATAAAACCTCATTTGAGAAGCGCTCCGTTCCCCTCAATTAGAGGACTCCAATTTGCAGCAATGCTAGTCAGAGAATAGATTGAAGTAGTCGAGGAATCAATGTTTAAAACATTTCATCCTCGAGGTGGGGACTTGTACAAAAGGCTGATATTTAGAGATATTTAGTAGACGAGAATCATATACATATAAATTGAAGTGTAGCCATTGGCCAAATAATATTACCCATAATTACTCCTGGGTAACTAGAAAGCTAAGACTTGTTCAAAATGCAGCTGCGAAGAATGGTCAAAAGCAGTTTTGACTAAGCTTTGATAACAAACAGTCAAAGGCTGCTAGTGAAGGTCAAATCATTAAATAACATATTATTATGCTGTATAGAACTTAGAATTCGCTTAACAAAACTAATTGCAAAGATATTTTAAAAATAATTAGTATATGAACATAAAATGAGAGAGACCATGGAGATAAAGTATTATCTGGTCGATTAAAGTGAGATAGTTTGGATACCTCAAGACTAGTGAAACAGCGCTGATATGGGCTCTTGGTATAAAGGCCTTGTACCAGGGAAGCTAGAAATGAAAGAGATGAAGTAAATTTTAATAGGGTGAAAAACTATAAACAAGATAACACTGAACATGGCAAAATTGGTGGAAAAATACTGGAAAGGCGGGATGCTACCTTAGTTTGAGACAATGGTATTTTGGCCATTAGAACCAATTATAAAAGGTGATTTTGTTTAAGACCATATATGAACATTGGCCAAACGAACTGTTGATAAGAAAAGGGTTAAAACCTCGATACTCAAAGAACAACTTCACACAGACGTACTGTGAGGACTAAGGAACAAACTTAAGATGACGTCATCTGTGTCCGAGAGGTTCCAGATACCAAGGGCTGTGAGCTACTCATTAAAACTATCGCCTAATATTAAGCATGTTACACCGTATGCTTAATAAATCTTGATCTATTGCTCAAACATACTGGCTGCTGCCTATTGGTGCCTTGTCCAAGAACACAGAGATCATTATGATCTTACACACTCCACACAGCTGGATAAACAATTACTCTCCCCACAGCTAGATGAACAATTACTCTCCCCACAGCTAGATGAACAGTTACTCTCCCCACAGCCGGATGAACAATTACTCTCCCCACACCTGGATGAACAATTGCACTCTGCACTGCTGGATGAAGAAACTCAGCTGTTTATACCAGTTTGCCAGCTGCTGAAGAAAAATTAGAGGGTGATTATTCCTGGAGCATTGTGATGGGCTGACATATTTTTTATTACTGCTAATGAAATCCAATTCTCAAAAGTCACATGTTTCAAGAACTTGCATTCCCACGATTTCATCAACAGTTCATGCACCTTGTCAAAAATAAACACCACCATGTTGTGAATTTTCTGCAATTTAAGCCCCTTGACAACAACTTTTTCATGAATATTCTGGCCCATTATGAGAACAGCACAATCCTTTATCTGCGATTTCATTGGTTTCCCTCCCGTTTATAATATTGTCCTCTAAAATGAGTTTGTTCATACTCCGTTCACACCTGTTTAATACGAGTCACAGTGTTACAGTGTTCAGCAGTTACTTGAAAGAAGAGAGCATTTTATTATTCAGGTACTTCAGCTATTGTAGGCATTTATTAAAGTTCAGGAAGAAAAGTTCGGCCATACTGT
Organism: Somniosus microcephalus; assembly: GCF_052327205.1. Taxonomy (NCBI): domain Eukaryota; kingdom Metazoa; phylum Chordata; class Chondrichthyes; order Squaliformes; family Somniosidae; genus Somniosus; species Somniosus microcephalus. The sequence continues at coordinate 69,617,205 of NC_141008.1, forward strand.
ATTCATTTGTATGGAGAATAATTTACAACAGACGTTACATGGTGTCAATGTGCAGCTAATCTGTTGCTTCAGTTATTGCATTTCAAAGAATTTAAAATATTCAGCAGAACAATTAAAACTTCCTATACATTCGGATAGTTCGGGGAAAGTTCTTGACCACTGCCTGCTTAGTACTAATTCTACAATGTCCTCACCTCCCTACCTCCAATATCTGGGTTCAACTTTTTATGGTTTAAAGTGGTCATTAAATAGTTGAGACACTTGTTTCATCGGATTGTTTAATCCCAGGTATGCTTTGGGTTTACGTTGGCACTTTTAGCATGCATTTTGTCTTCTGTGATAGCAGATTGGCTAAAATGGAAGGAAGTTGTTTACGAAACAAATTACAACACTGGATCTGGTTAATTAGCCACTGCCAGCTTACACCCTTGTCGCTAACATTTATCTTGGAGTTGTGGATCACGAGCTAAATCTACAGTTTGCAGTTATAGAACATTGTGGGTTCAAGTCCCACTCCAGAGACTTGAGCACAAAAATCTAGGCTGACACTCCAGTGCAGTCCTGAGGGAGTGCTGCACTGTCGGCAGTGCCGTGTTTCGGGTGAGGCAGGTCTGCCCTCCCAGGTGGATGTAAAAGATCCCATGGCACTATTTCGAAGAAGAGCAGGGGAGTTCTTCCAGACATCCTGCCCAATAATTATCCTTCAACCAACATCACTAAAAAAACATGTAGCCCGGAATTTGCGACCCCTACGAGCATGTGCTAAAACCCGGCACTTGCGATCTGTCAGGAATTCTCTTGACAGATCGCGCACATGCCCGGGAGAAGGGTCTCCGCGGGCAGAGACTTCCGCTTTCTGCACAACTTCCGCTCGCTGAAAGCCTTTAAAAATCTTACCCCTGGTAAAAGCGTAAGGCTTGCTTTTACGAGCAGTTTTAAAAAATTTAAATGTCAAATTTTTCACTCATTTATCATTTTAAAATACTTTTTAAAAAGTAACTTTATTTTTAGCCCCGTAAAACACTTTAATTTTTTTTCAAAAAATTACATTTTTGTTTTAAATTATTTAACTTTTTTTTCATGTGATTTTATTTTAATTTATTTAATGTTAAACTGTGTTTTTTAAGTGATTCCCATTCATAAGTTTGACAGATCCGTGTGTTCAGAACTGTCAAAAGTGTGAAGGGGGGTTCCCTTCGTTGATTGGTTCCCCATGGCCCACGTGATCCCAGGGACGCTTGCGAACCGCATGCGCCCCTGGGATACCTGGGCCTCTGCGCATTTCGTAGAGCAGAGGCCCAGGATCGGAAGTCTCGGGACCTATGGAGCCAGCAGGTAAGTGCATAGATTTTTTCCAATCAAAGGCCTCCGCCCGCAGGAAGCCTCCAATCGGAAATTCAAGCTCATCATCTGGTCATTCTCACATTGCTGTTTGTGGAACCTTGCTGTGCGCAAATTGGCTGCTGCGCTGGCTGTAAAAGCACTTTGGGACATCCTGGGATTGTGAAAGATGCAAGTCTTTCTTTATTTCCTTACATTGTATTTTGATCTTTCACAGTTAGCCACTTTTAGAATTTTTGTGGATAAGTGATTACCTATTCAATATCCTGATCTGTATGGTCCCAATTTCCCCTCTTCATGATGCTAGCATTATTTCAATCAGCCATACATGTATTGAGGGGCTGGGGGGGGGGGGGATTCTATGGTCGCCCCTTTTACATAAGTCCAAAACCGTCCAGGAACTCTGATGGGACGGCCAGTAAATGAGATCAGGGCTTCTGTTCTGAGGTTTGCTTTGTGCTTTGCCGGTGAAAGAGAAATTGAAACCCTGATAAGATTTATAAATAAGGCTTCCACATCAAGAAACACAGATGCAATGCTGACTTCGTTTTTAAAAACGGTTTACATATTAGAAATTTCCAGGTAGCATCTCAATGACAAGAATCATAAATTCAAAATCAGAGAGGTAGAAACGTCAATGGCTTCTCATTATGGAGCAGGGAATCAATAAATTATTCAGCTTTGAATGAGATTAGGCACAATTCAGTGTCTTTTCCGGGGCCATTTTGTCCCCTTTTCTTCACACCCTCCCTCTTCTCCCCCCTTATCCCTAAAGGACTATTAGCTGCAGTGAATACCCACAAAGTAAGAGTGCCTTTCTCTCTTTGCATTTATATAGCTTTCAATCTGATCTGAGCTTTTACCTTGATGGAGCTGAGAATCCTGGACTGCAGTTGACTGTCTCAGACCAGTATCTATGGAGGATAATACGTAGGCAGCAGACTGGAGTTATACTGCCGACTCAGGGTCACACAGAGGTCAGTGACAAACAAGCTCTGCGTATACATGCTTGAAAATGGGGATCTCTCACAGCTTGGCTTGGAACATGACTCCTAGGTTATAATGTTGCAGGACAATTAGCCGTAAATTCTGCGGTGAGTGTCTCACCTCCTGACTCTCCACCTCGTCTTGACATTCAATGGCGTTACCCTCATTGAATCCCCCACCATCAACATCCTGGGGGTCACCATTGACCAGAAACTTGACTGGACCAGCCACATAAATACTGTGGCTACAAGAGCAGGTCAGAGGTTGGGTATTCTGCAGTGAATGTCTCACCTCCTGACTCCCCAAAGCCTTTCCACCAACTACAAGGCACAAGTCAGGAGTGTGATGGAATACTTTTCACTTGCCTGGATGAGTGCAGCTCCTACAACACACAAGAAGCTCGACACCATCCAGGACAAAGCAGCCCGCTTGATTGGTACCCCATCCACCACCTTAAACATTCACAGCCTCTATCACCGGCGCACCGTGGCTGCAGTGTGTACCATCTACAAGATGCACTGCAGCAACTCGCCAAGGCTTCTTCGGCAGCACCTCCCAAACCCTCGACCTCTACCTAGAAGTCAAGGGCAGCAGGCGCATGGGAACGCCACCACCTCCAAGTTCCCCTCCAAGTCACACACCATCCTAACTTTGAAATGTATCGCCGTTCCTTCATTGTCGCTGGGACAAAATCCTGGAACTCCCTCCCTAACAGCACTGTGGGAGTACCTTCACCACACGGACTGCAACGGTTCAAGAAAACGGCTCACCACCACCCTCTCTAGGGCAACTAGGGATGGGCAATAAATGCTCGCATTGCCAGTGACGCCCACATCCTATGAACGAATAAAAAAAAACGGAACCGCTTTTAAAGCAAAGTTTTACATTTGGTTTGTACAGAGACAAGAGTAACTTTGATGTCAGTGGAATAACTTTTTTTCATTCTAAACTTCTTATGTTCCTAGCTACACCTGTAGCTTTTGTTGACAAACAAGTTTTTGTTGCTCTTCTCTATATGGGAGCCACACGTTCTCCATCGCTGGCACTGATGGGTGGGTGGAATTGTGCAATGGAAACTTGCCCATTAAATTGTTCCCTCCATTTGTGTTGGTGCAAGCCCTCTTCAAGCCGGCACGAACTGCATCTCTGACATTGGGCCTACAGACCTATCGTTCAGCAACATTAATTGGCTTTCCATCCAGTTATCTTGACAGGACCTATACAAGAGATATTTTTTTACAATTTTTACTTTTCTTCTTCTAATATACCTGCACTCTGGGTTATTCCCCCCTGAAGGTAACACCGTGTAAAACAATATCTTATTGTCGTTTCCGCCGCCCCCCCCCCCACCCGAGTAAGCAACACGTAGCTGCACTGAGAGATAAAAGGTTGCTCGATACGAAACCCAGTCTCTGACTGTATGGATTGCTGAGACTCCTGCAGGACTTTGAAGGTTAAAAAGCAGAACCCTACGTGGGCAGAAGAAGGCTAAAATTTACAGCAGCTTCCCTGTAAAGTCACAGTTCAGCTGTTCTCGAGGAGCAGGTGCTCATGGGAGCAGGCCTGTCCCTTTCAAACCACATGATTGATGAAGCCTTCGCTCCCACCAACTGTAAATATACAACAAGCCTTGTCCGAACAGGTTTGCGACATCGTTCGCTGACAGATTTTATTTCCCTCCCTCACAGCAAAATAAAAAGCATCCGTCTAAACGGATCCCGAGAATATTTAGGCCTAAGGTGAATAATTCCGTGTCTCGACCAGGATCGTTTTCCTAAGATTTGTTAACACGTTAATCTTTGCTGTAGCTAAGCAGTGTTCGGAGAGAGGGAGTGGGAGGGGAGCGGGGGGGGGGGAGGAGGAGGAGGAGGTGGAAAGTAGCTTTGTGAAAAATTTACAATCGTGAGATTTACGGCTGTCCTGGTATCAACCCTGATCCTTTCAGGGTAAGAAGGATTCAGATCAGCAAGCTAGACATACTTTTTTTTAGACAAGGTGACGCTCGTGAGCAGTGAAAGCAGGAAAGCTGGCAGCCACCGCCTAACCTTTAAACAATGAATTACAGAAATTCGCACCATATGTCTGTCTGTGCAACCACGGTATAACACCTGCAGAATATCATAGCCAACACCACTTCTTTATGATCCCAGTGCCACACAGTATAAGTTACATGCAGTGCTCACGGTTCCATAAAAGATGAACCAATCTGAACTTACACCAGCCACCCTTAGAAATATGATCACCCCTCTTTCAGACCCAGTCTCTCACATGACTAGATTGCAGCATTCAATAATATACGTTGGAAACTCCTTGGCCCGCACTCTCGATTACCTGCCAGAGGTTTTATGGGAGTCAGAATTTATTAAACAAAAGGCAAAATCTTTCAACTTAAAATATAAAAAGAAAAAGGACTTTCCTTTATATAGCGCCTTCTTATGTCTCCGAGAAACATCCTCTCATGTGGATGCCTGTCACATAAAAGTTACGGTCAGTAGTAACTTTGGCTGCCTCTCTGCCCTACCTGAACTTCCTTCTTCACTGCTCCCTCTCATGCCCAGGTAGTGACATAGCAATATTCCCACTGCCTTGTGTAGCACATGCTTACTATGTCATTGTTCTCCCACCCCTTTTCCTCAATTCTAATGTACCCATCTATAGCCGCTACAACCATGCTCTCAGGTAGTAAACAACAATGCACTCTTCATTTCTGCCACTTTGATTAAGCTTTCTAATGCCAGGTGTGACAGAGTAAAAGGCTTACATTTTGATGGTGTTCCATAGCTGCATATTTTTGCATGAATTCTTCATGATTGGCCTTTATCGTGGCTTTAATAAGTTAACTTGTCCAAACTTTTCACTAATACTCATTTATTCACTTTGCTAAATGCAGCAATAAAAAGGGAAGATTCTTCCTATGCAGCTTTCTCCTTACGTTATACTAATATTTAGTCATGTCTGCTTTTTAGCTACCTTTAGTGATCAGAAGATTGATAGGGCTAAAAGAAATTACTAAAGTCTTCCACAATCAATTTGTACTCTTTAAAGAAATCCATAAGGCACCAACTGTTCCTCTCCAGATCATCCCTCGAGTCACCAGGAGATCATTTCCAGGTCATCCCACGGTTCACCAGGAGATGATCTCCAGATAATCCCATGGACCACCAGAAGATCATCTCCAAGTAATCCCACAGGCCACCACTCCTCATCTCATGGACCATCATCATCTCCTCCTCTTCAAGTTATTTCACAGGGCCCCACCTGCTCCTATCCTGATCATCATGGGGCACCAGCAGCATTTCAAATTTTCCAATTTCTCGCCTCTCCTCTTGGAAAAACTCCTGAAGTCAGTGATTTGTGCTGAAGTACAGCTCCACAAACACTAGCAACCCTCTAGTACCTCATTAAAAGTGACCATTCTTCATGTGCGAGCCTAGACAATGATCATCAGCAAACTACTCAGCTGTTGGGGCATCCCAGCTATGCCTCATCATTTCCTCCCATTCCACACTTTTCAACAGAAGTCACAGGAGGATGATCTGCAATAGGAAACCTAGGCAATTACAAGTTTCGCTAGACACAGAAGCCAAATGTTACATGCTGCACAGTGTAGGGATTAAACCTAGGACCCTCCTGATCCCAACTATACCATAAGGTGCATTTTAGGATGAGACGTTAAACCGATACCCCGACTTACCTCTCAGGTGGGCATAAAAGATCCCACAGCACTATTTTGAAGAAGAGCAGGGGAGTTCTCCCTGATGTCCTGGCCAATAGTTATCCCTCAACCAACATCACTAAAAACAGATTATCTGATCATTATCACACTGCTGTTTGTGGGAGCTTGTTGAACGTATATTGACTGTCACGTTTCCTACATTACAACAGCGACTACACTTCAAAGAGTACTTCATCAGCTGTAAAGTGCTTTGGGACATCCAGAGGTCATGAAAGGTGCTATATAAATGCAAGTCTTTCCTTTTTTTCCTTTATTTACACACTGAGCCATCCGAGAGGCTGCTCATTTCTCTTGATGCAGTGCTTAAAAGATCGTTAAAGTTTTCATGTAATGTAATGTATGCCAATATTATGGTTATATTTTAATGTGAAGTAGTACATCTAATCTTAACAATCCAAAATATAACCCAATCTTACAAATCAATAAATATTTAAAAGTTTAATCAAAATTCTGAATTTTTTTTTTAGCTCATTTAACATTGTGCTATATTATGATGCTATTTGGCATCTTATTTTATGTCTTTCCAGCTAGCTGCTGGATTGTACACTCTGCCCATGTTAATTCCTGGTGGAAGATGCTGGGGTCTTCTTAATTGGGCACTTGTGCTGAAGCCTGGTTTTCAGGTAGGTTCCTCCTATCTCGCTTCCATCTTCCTGATGCCCAGCTAGCATGTTTTCAGAGTCAAGCTGAGTCAACTTGTGAATGAATGCCAGGTAACACTGGAATTTTCATTAGCTTTGTGAGAAGCTCCCTTTTGTATATGTCCACACAATCTCCCTTTTCAATTCTGTATGCGCATCATTCAGGGATGGTGGTCTGATGGCATGGCAATGGCAGCTGTTTTACAGCGGGCTGCTTGAGTGCCTCCTCGTGGTTAGTTCAGAATAACTTTGGTGGAAATCTGGGAGCAATTCACGCTGTCCAGAGCAGGGTTCAAAAAAGAAAGATTACTGCTCTTTAAAAATAAAAGAGGGCAGCACGGTAGAAGAAAAAAAGGAAATACCACATTTCTGAAACAACTGCCATGTCATGGACTTCAACTATTGTTATGTAGGCAAATGTTTTTTTGCCAGTTAGCATAAACCAATAAATACATGACTTAAACAGGACATGGAAATTATTAAAAAGCCTTGCAGTTCCACATCTCTGTGGCTGGATTTTTCTTTTGGGTCTCCTTGTGGCCAACACTTCAATCTGGCAGAGAAATGCTTTTGTGAATTTGAAGCCACGCTGTCCTGGGAACCAGTGAACTGGGGAAAGGGACAGGCTCAGGTTACGGCCACAGCTCTGTATCTCACTTCTGTCAGATGATCCAGACTGGCCACCAGCGACCACGAAAGCAACAATCAGCGTAACTGCTGTAATGGGAACACGACACCACGGTGGTTAGCCGCAAAGTTAAAATAAAGAATACAAAGTAGGAGATATATATATAGTTTAATATGAAATGGAAAATATTTTATGATGATTTAATAGTACCAGTGTAAATTAAATACACATTTGATTGGTAATATTTTACAAAGCTCTCCATATTCCTATTTAATCCCAATGGTTAATGATACACTATATGAAATTAATGTTGTCTGAACATCCAATCACTCAGTAATTTTTACAATCCTCTGGGCTGCATTTTCTCAATTGGGCAGTAACATTCTGAAATCAGTATTATGATACTCGAGTGGGCCCGGAAATTTCAAGATAAATAGTGTATATCTATAGGAGGCAATAGGATATGAAATGTATTTCCACAAGTGAGCTAGGACCTAATAACTCAAGTTGAAATATATTGCCTATTTTGTAAATGGTAACAGAAATGCTGGAAATAGACAGTAGGTCAATCAGCATCTGAACGGGAAAGATTGGTTAATGTTTTGAGTTGGACCTTTCATCCATCATCTGAAGGCTGCCAGATGACTTAATGCGTAAAGGTACTGAGGATTGCAGGACAAAGCCATACAGGCAGAAGGTCACAGGTTGGATTCTTCATTTGTGTTGAGTTAGCCGGGCAGAGTCGGGCTACATTTGGTCTCACTATCCCTGGGCTGGGAGGGAGGGTGGGAGGGTGGGGGCGGGAAGGGGGAGGGGGTTGCAGGGTATGGATAAGGTTCTTGTTGACTGTGCAGTGACACCCCTGCTGAAAAGTGCACATGTGGATATCAGGTTTGGATAGGATCAAGCTTAGCCATGACGCCCTCCACAGTTAAGTTGCCTACTAACACTCAGGCTCTCACACAAAAAAGGTCACTCCAACAGAGTATCAGAGGGCAGCTGATGCTCATGGAACCATATGCCCTGAGGAGAGGAGAGGAAAAGAAATGGGAAGGAGAGTGGTGGGGTGGAGGGGCGGAGAAAGAAAATTGACACTAAAAAATTGGTCCCACCCAAAACATTAACAAGTAGTTTCTCTTTCAGATGCTGAATACTTGACTGTGCCTGTCCAGTGTGCTTTTACTTCAGATTTCCAGTATTGCCAGTCTCATACTCACCTCTTGCAGATTTTACATCCTTTCTTTGTAGATCCTATTTATTAGACTCTTTCTCTTTGTTTTCTTGACAGTATTATTTCCATTGTTTTTCATTAGAGGGCCGATTTTAACCCAGCGTCAACAGGTTAAATGGCAGCCAGGCACTTCCTGCTGCGTTCCTGACGTACACGGGCCTGCCGCCATTTTAACTACTGGATTTTCGGGAGTGTTGGGGCCCCTTGCCGCAGGCCAAGGGTCTCACCACTATTTAAATGTCGGGGTCCAATGACATCATTTGGAGCCCGATGTGATATTTACTGTTGATCGCAGCAGTTGACGCCGGGGCAGCCAGTGACAGCTGCCAGCAAGCAGAACCATGGCCAGAAGAGGCCCAGGTAAGTGTGAATTTCTTTTTAGGTTTCCTGATGAGTCAGGAGGACTATGATTGTTCCTACAGGCCCCACAAGGAAACCTTGGGCCGCCTCTGCCCTTGGCTTCCCTCCCTCTGTCCGGATCACGATTACCTTTGGACCCCCTGGCCTAGAAATTCACTGGCGCCCCGTTTGGGGCGCCAGTCTCGCCAGGGCGCCAGAAGTACCACCCCAGAAGGAGTCGCGAGCGCCCGTCGGAAATTCAGTTTCAGCGCCCCAAACGGAAGTGCGGCGCTGCTCGAGGCGCCCCGCATCCCTCTTGGGGCGCTGCAACTGAAAATCGTAGCACAACCTGCCACAGCGCCACACGCTGCGGCACGGCGCGCTGCAGTACTGCAGGCCTTCCTCCCCTTCTTAAAGGGGAGGGGCCTGCTGCAGCGCGATCGGCGATCGCGAGAGCCGGCAAAAGAGCCCGGCACCGAGGAGAAGTGCCGGGCTCTTGGGACACAGCCGGCACAACGCGGGGGGGGGGGCTCAGGAGGCTGGCGCGAAGAGGTGCTAGCAGGCGGCCAGCAAAAAAAATGGCCGCCAAGCACCTCAGCGCCTCTACCGCCGCAGGTAGGCCCTCCTGAACCGGTCGCAAATTGCGACCGGCGTTAAAGCAGGGGGCGCTACCAAATTTGCCGATCGGGGCGGTAGCAGGGCGCTGCGCACACCGATGACGTCATCGGTGGTGGCACAGTGCTAACGGCTAGCGCCGCCATTAGCGCCCTGCTAAATTTAGTGGGAGGCATGGCGCAAAACCCACTAAGTGCCCTCTTTGGGCACTAACGGGTGGCGCAGCCGACTGAATTTCCCATCTCCCCTCAAACCACTTGCCTTATGCCAGGGCCCGTTCCCTTGGAGAGTCCGGAAGTGACCCTAATGCTGCCCAAAATTTCCGACTGCCGGCCTCCTCGTCGGGTTCAGGCGCGAGTTTGCCTTGGATCATTTAGAGGAGGCCTGGGAGTTAAAATGGCCCCTGGGTCGCATGCTGGTGCCATCAAGAGCGCTTCCAACCCGGGGATTACATGTTTATTGACAACAGAGGATTCTGTTCGACGTTTTTGTGACATGACTACCCAGGATTTCATGGTAAGCCAGTTGGAGTGAGTACTCAATGTCTGGACGGACATGGACTCGGGTGGAGTGTACGGAGCAGCACATGATCAATTTAGTTTTATTACTTTTCATTAATTGAAAATCCTAGGTGACCAGCCAAGGACAATGGTCTGAGGTTGAAAAGAATAGGAGAGGTGAAGGTCCTGATTCTCCTCGGACATTCAGCCGCTGCACCACCATATCTTTGCCAGATGTGCAGTGGAAACGCCAGTCCTGCCCGTAACCAGGGGTTTCCATCACACTTACCTTGATGTCACGGCGCTGCAGTGCCAGAACGTCATTCAGAGCCAAGGTCAATCAAGAAGCAGGGGTTAGGTGGCAATAAGATTGGGTTTTTAAAGCTTTTAAATGCGAGGAGGAAAGGAAAACTGGGAGCTGTAATGATTCCCACTGTTTTGAGATCCGAGGAAAGAATGAATTAGGGACAGGAGCCACACAGGAGAGTACTGGGGAAAATTAAAGGGTATGGGATTAGCGGGAGGGTGGCAGACTGGGTTTAAAAAATGGGTTAGAAGGGAGAAAACAGTAAGTGTGAGTCAAGGGCAGTTTTTCAGGGTGATTGGAAGTGGGTAACAGTGTCCCAGAGTTCAGTTCTGGAACTTCTTCTGCTCTTTGTGCATTTCAATGATTTGGACATAGGCTTAGAGGGAGTGGTTTCAAAACTTGCTGATGATACCAAAATAGGAGATATGGTTAATTCTTTAAGAAACCAAAGGAGCTGCAAAGTGAGATTGATAAGATGGGGGAATGGAATTCAATGTCAGTAAGTGAGATGATGCATTTCACTAAAACAAAATAACAGTAATTATACTCTGACTGGAAGTATGCTCGATGCTGTGGAAGAGAAAGAGGATTTGGGGATACAAGTTCACAGGACATTAAAGGTAGCACCTCAAGTTGATAAAGACGTTAAAATGAACGCCAGTGGAATTCTAGGTTTAATCACAACAGGTATGGAATAAAAAAGCCAAGAGGCAATGATGAGCTTGTATAAAACCTTAATAAGACCTCAGTCAGAGAATGAGTGCAGTATTGGGATCCAAACTATAGGAAAGATAATGAGGCTTTCAGGAGGGTACAACATGGATTCACCAGGATGCTGCCTGGTGTGAGGAAGTACAAAGATAGATTTGAAAAATTGGAGCTTTTTACATTAGAACAATGGAGATTACGGGCCGATATGATAGAAGTGTTGAAAGTGATGAAAAGATGGAACAGGGTAGATGGAAGCAAACTATTTTCAGTTGTTGAGGGGTCAAGAACGAGGGGCTACTGAAACAAGACTAAAAGAAAGAGATTTAGAACAGAGTGCAAGAGAAACCCAAACTTTGTCCTATTTTGCAGTCCAGACCTATTTATATATTAGCTAACATTTATTGATGAGAACATTTTCAATAAAGATGCATTGTTAAGTTACAAGATTTATTAACACATTGGAAATTTCAGACCTTTACAATTTTCTACATTGGGTGTGTTAGTAAAGGCTGGATACATTTATAATGGGTTTTTTTTGAGAACCACAAATCACCATCATTTAATCAGTGCCATAGTTACATTGATAAATCTTACAAGAGTTATTGATAAATACTCAATCTTCTTAACACACAGCAATCCTTTCTTTAACGGAAAAAAACACACACTACTTAATGAGTAGCCTTTAAATGTTTTTGATAAGTTAGAGAATAGACCAGTCTTCATAACAGTTTGGAAAAGCTCGCAGAATATAATAAATAAACATTAAAACAATTTGACATTATTGCCAATAAGCAATTTATCAAAACACAGCTCCACGTAAATAGGGCCAGTGATTTTTTTGGGGCCAAGAAAATATTGATAGTTTGATGAAGTCACACAAAAAACAAAATTTGTATTCAATGCTCATTCTTCATAGGACCTTAATAGTCAGTCTGTTGAACAGGCGGTTCCACACTTCCTCTGTTAATGCACATTTATGTACAATTCCATTGTGCACTATTTTAACCAATTGTCACCCTGCTCCTTTTAAATGGTTTAAAATAGTTCACAGAAGGAATTTTGCAGCAGCATGTTAACCAACACATCACCAGAGGGAATTAAGATCAGTGGGGTTAGATCTCGACTTTGTACGATAGTGTAAAACGGGCGATGGCGAGTCGGCAGCCTGCTTTACACCTCTCCTGATTTTTATTTCCATTGACTTCAATCGGGTGAGACGTAAAGCGTGCTGCCGATTCGCTATCACCTGTTTTACACTATCGCACAAAGTCAAGATCTACCCCAGTGACATCACAAGCTGCTTTACATTAGCTCCGTATCCCTTTTCTTTAAAAAAAAAGGTTATTGAACATTCAGTCTTCTGACAAAAAACCACGTTGAAAGGAACAACTGCATGCTTTGTGAGAATGTCACTGCATTGCATGTACATGATGTGATTGCAACAAAAGCAACATGACACCGAGTTCCTCTGACTGTTCTCCCTCCCTTACGACAAAGACAGTCCCTCTTTAAACAAAACATATAGCACAAGCGCTGCATAAACAGAACACTGCATAGTTTTCATATTTAAACTTAGGAAGGTTGATAGTAACTCGTTCGTGACCATCTCTTGGGAGTTATATGCACCCTGAAATTACAGGCTATTAGCTGATCTGAAGTTCCTTCCTCTGGTATCATAGTGGAGGCAATCACCAGCTTAAAATAAACGGGTTAATAGCTTGGTAAAATTGTGGAAGAAGGAATTCCAGAAGTGTTAAGCGTTTATACGGTGTAATTTCAGGAGCATGATGCCTTCTGTTTATTTCATAAATCGAATCTTACTATATTTATATTACATGTGACAACACCATCTCCATTAAATGCCTTTCATAGTTGAGAGCAGGAAAAAAAACACTATTTACAGCAATATCATCGAAACCCACTCACAATCCACCCATCAATATACTTCGCATTTACAATTAATTCTCCCAGCCAACATCTACTGTTTTGCTCGTGATTGCTCGCCTAATATTCAGTAAGAATAGAACACACAATGTGAAGCTGTGAGATATGATAAATATCCCGTCGTCATTTGTGAGTTATCAGGCCAGCCCACTCATGGGGTATAAATCAAACACCATGGCCCCCCCCATCCTGTATCCTTTATCTGTTGTTTCACTCCTTCTATGTAAAATATAGTCACACAGTGTTCTGAGATTAGGATTGTTTCATGCAGTACCAGGCAAGATGAATCATATAGTATATATATTTCAATTACACACCTTCAGTAATCCTTCAAACTGTTCTCACACAAAGACTTAGGCCCCGGATTTTGCGGCGGGTAATGACGGCGGCGAACTGTCAGCATTCGCCGTCATTACCCTTCTGTAACTGACCGCAATTTCAGGATTTAGCGCATGCGCATCTAAACGCGGAAATCCTGAGGTTGCGGTCAGTCATTCATTGCTCCGACACTGGCTGTGCTGTGGATCACCCCCAACCCCCTCCCTATAGCTGGCAATCAGTGAAATCAGTGAAACTGACAAAAACTTGGGCTTTTCCGTGGTAATATCGCTGCTAAATACCCCTTTAAATGTTGAGACTTGTTGGAAAGGGTGTAACTGGGGTTTTAACAGCGTACTGACTGCAAAACAAATCAATCATACAGCATATATATTTCAATTAATTTTTATATTTGTGGAGTGTCACATTTCTCCAGTATTATAAAAATTACAATTCTTTTTCATTCAAAAAAATTCCATTTTTTCATGATATTTCGGCTTCTACCTTATCCCCATGTGAATGTCCCAATCTTTACTTCCCTTTCTGAAACATTTTTTAAAAGTCCAGATAAAAGCAACTTCTCATTTCCTGGTTTCCTGTCCGTGAGAATTCTTCAATGTGATTGGCTGCTCAGTGATTTCGCTGCAGCATCGCCGGAGGAATCCTCCAATCACAGCGCTCCAATCAATTGAACGTCGAAAAAGGCAAACCTCACGCCAGAGACCGTGAGATCTTTGTGGGCAGCTTTCTTCGGGGCCAGCAGCGAGTGCCTTTGCTTCACCGCTGACCGCAAATTACGGGCCTTAATGTACAAAATTTTGTCAAGAAAGACCCAAGAACATTTTCCTACAACACCACCACCTCCAAGCTCCCCTCCAAGTCACACATCATCCTGACTTGGAAATATATCGCCATTGCTTCATCATCACTGGATCAAAATCCTGGAACTCCCTCCCTAACAGCACTGTGGGAGCACCTTCACCAGACGGACTGCAGTGGTTCAAGAAGGCGGCTCACCACCACCTTCTCGAGGGCAATTAGGGATGGGCAATAAATGCTGGCCTTGCCAGCGACGCCCACATCCCGTGAATGAAGATCACGAGGAAGCAGTCTGCAGATAGTTAAAATATTTTTAAAGAAAATCACTTCCCTGAGCTCAAATTTTAAAAAAATGAACTTTGTTTAATGGCGTGGAAAGAAAACTCAGGTACAAATCATTGACTAGTCACAAAACAGACATGTTGATTGAATTCAGAAAAAAAACAATTACACAGGAGTAAGAAGCTCACTTTATGAAGCCATTGTACGATGAAAGATACTTTTGTGTAGATAATTTATAAAGTTGGGTGTAAGATCGCACATTTTGAGTATACACTCCCATACATAGACCATGGAGTGGCGATATGTTTCCAAGTCAGGATCAAAGATTGGTAGGCAAAACTGTAGTGAAACAATGGGCTGCCTTTGAAGAGGAAATAGTTCAGGTACAGTCGAGGTACATTACCATAAGGGGGAAAGGCAGGGCAACTAAAGTCAGGGCTCCCTGGATGACGAAACAGATAGCCAATATGATGAAGCAGAGAAAGAGTGCGTATGACAGATGTCAGGTTGCAAATACATCTGAGAATCAGGCTATATATAGAAAGGTCAGAGGAGAAGTGAAAAAGCAAATAAGAGGGGCAAAGAGAGGGTATGAGAATAGAATGGCAGCCAACATAAAAGGTAATCCAAAAGTCTTCTATAGACATATAAATAGTAAAAGGGTAGTAAGAGGAAGGGTGGGGCCGATTAGGGAACAAAAAGGAGACCTACGCATGGAGGCAGAGGGTATGGCTGAGGTACTGAATGAGTACTTTGCATCTGTCTTCACCAAGGAAGAAGATGCTGCCAAAGTCATAGTAAAAGTGATAATTGATGGGATAGGTAGTGGAGACACTTGATAGTTTAAAGATTGTTAAAGAAGAGGTATTATAAAAGCTGGCTATACTTAAAGTAGATAAGTCACCAGGAGTGGATGGGATGCATCCTAGGATACTGAGGGAATTGAGGGTGGAAATCGCGGAGGTACTGGCCATAATAGTCCAATCCTCCATAGATACGGGGGTGGTGCCAGAGGACTGGAGAATTGCAAATGTTACACCATTGTTCAAAAAAGGGTGTAAAGATAAACCCAGCAACTACAGGCCAGTCAGTTTAACCTCGGTAGTGGGGAAGCTTTTAGAAACAGTAATCAGGGACAAAAACAACAGTCACTTGGATAGGTGAGGATTAACTAAGGAAAGTCAACATAGATTTGTTAAAGGCAAATCGTGTTTAACCAACTTGATCGAGTTTTTTGATGAGGTAACAGAGAGGGTTGATGAGGGTAATGCAGTTGACGTAGTGTACATGGATTTCCAAAAGGCGTTCAACAACGTGCCACATAATAGGCTCACCAGCAAAGTTGAAGCCCATGGAATAAAAGGGACAGTGGCAGCATGGATACGGAATTGACTAAGTGACAGGAAGCAGAGAGTAGTGGTGAACGGTTGTTTTTCGGACTGGAGGAACGTATACAGTGGTGTTCCCCAGGGGTCGGTTCTAGGACCACTGCTTTCTTGATATATATTAATGACTTGGATGTGGCAATTTCACAATTTCAAAATTTGCAGATGACACAAAACTTGGAAGTATAGTGAACAGTGAGGAGGAGAGTGATAGACTTCAGGAAAACTGGTGAAATGGGCGGACACGTGGCAGAAAAGTGTGAAGTGATACATTTTGGTAGAAAGAATGAGGAGAGGACATATAAACTAAATGGTACAATCCTGAAGGGGGTGCACGAACAGAGAGACCTGGGGTGTATGTGCACAAATCTTTGAAGGTGGCAGAGCAGGTTGAGAAAGCAGGTAAAAAGGTTTACGGGATCCTGGGCTTCATAATTAGAGGTATAGAGTACAAAAGTGTGGAAATTATGATGAACCTGTATAAAACACTGGTTCAGCCTCAACTGGAGTATTGTGTCCAATTCTGGGCACCACACTTTAGGAAGGATGTGAAGGCCTGAGAGAGGCTGCAGAAAAGATTTACGAGAATGATTCCAGGAATGAGGGACTTCAGTTACGTGGATAGACTGGAGAAGCTGGGGTTGTTCTTGAAGATTGAGAGGGGTCTGGACAGAGTAGATAGAGAGAAACTGTTCCTATTGGCAGAAGGGTCAAGAACCAGAGGACACAGATTTAAGGTGATTGGCAAAAGAACCAAAGGAGATGTATGAAAAAACTTTTTTACGCAGCAAGTGGTTAAGATCTGGAATGCACTGCCTGAAGGGGTGGTGGAGGCAGACTCAATTTTATCTTTCAAAAGGGAGTTGGATAAGTATCTGAAAGAAAAAAATGTACAGGGCTACGGGGAAAGGGCGGGGGAGTGGGACTAGCTGAGAGTCGGCACAGACTCGACGGGCCGAATGGCCGCCTTCCATGCTGTAACCATGCTCTGATTCTATGATTCTATGCCTGCAGGAGGGATGTATTGCCACATCAGGCGGCTTGTACTGGGTACATTGCAGGCTAGGGGTCGAAGCAGTTGTTTTTGCCCTGGGTTCTGGCCGTTGATGGGAGAGGTCCTGCGTGTAATCATTTCATATAATCCCTTACAAGCCCAGGTCCCTAAGGAGACTGCTCGTGTAATGTATTTCAATACAAATATATCAGTGAACTTTACCAACATTTATCTGACTCATTGAGAAACAAACTGAACGACACATGTATACAGGTTGTGGGTTCAAGTCCCACGCCAGAGGCTTGAGCAAATAATCTAGGCTGACACTCCAGTGCAGTGCTGAGAAAGTGCTATACTGTCGGAGGTGCCGCCTTTCAGGTGAGATGTTCACAGAATCACAGAAACCCCACAGTGCAGATAGAGGCCATTTCGGCCCATCGAGCCTGCACCGACACATATCCCACCCGATCCCCGTAACCCCTACACCAACACATATCCCACCCTATCCCTGTAACCCCACGTATTTAATCCCCCTAACACTAAGGGTCAATTTATCATGTTAAACCGAGGCCCTGCCGGCCTTTCAGATGAATGCAAAAGATGCCATGGCACTATTCGAAAAAGAGCAGGGGAGTTCTCCCCGGTGTTCTGTTATCCCTCAACCAACCTCACTAAAAAAAACAGATCATTTGGTCATTATCTCATTGCTGTTTGTGGGACCTTGCTGTGTGCAATTGGCTGCCACGTCTCCTACATTGCAACAACGACTGCACTTCAAAAGTGGTTGGTTGTAAAGCGTTTAGGAACATCCTGAGGTCGTGAAGGCGCTACATACGAAGGAAAGAAAGACTTGCATTTATATAGCGCCTTTCACGACCTCAGAACGTCCCAAAGCGCTTTATAGCAAATGAAGTACTTTTGAAGTGTAGTCACTGTTATAATGTAGGAAACGCAGCAGCCAATATGCACACAGCAAGCTCCCACAAACAGCAATGTGATAATGACCAGATAATCTGTTTTTAGTGATGTTGGTTGAGGGATAATTATTGGCCAGGACACCAATGCAAGCCTTTTCTTTCTTTACCTGCTATATAGGATCCCTCCAGCTCTACTGAAACCGGTTTCACATTTACACGTTACACAGACTTCAAAATAGCCACAATATATACACCAGGAACCATATTATGAATAATGCAGCACTCTTTCACAATGCTAAATTGCCTTCAATAGCACTAGGCTATGAACAAAGACCTAATCATTGAAGCTCATGAGTTGTGGACCTGACATCTTTCCGCTTCCCCTGTCCCTCCCCTCCATCTCCCCAGTAAACAACTGTCCCGTTGTATATCCTACATGTTCACTGTCAGCAAACAAATTAGGGCTCTATAACAATTTACTTTAATGAAAAATTTGCACGTATTCAAATTTCACACACAAACGGTTTCAATATACCTGTTGAATTTTCTTTTCGACAGTAGTTTAAAATTGCTTTTGTCACAGGCTTAGCTAATTAGAAATAATGATCGCATTTCAATGGTCTAGAGATTGGATTTTACTTTTGGTAGTGAATCACTTATTCCAGATCCAAATACTGTTTAGCAAGAGATATAATGGCCCTGATATTTCCGGAGAGGCGGGGAGGATTCGGGTGAGGCCGAAAGTGGCCGAAGAGGCCAGCAAGGCCGAGGACACAGGGGCTCTACCGAACGTAACAGCAGGACCTTTTTTGCTCCCTTTCCCACCCGTCAGCTGGCCAAATGGACAGCCTGGGGGCGATCCCTGGCAATCAGGAGGTCACAATAGGGAGGGGGGAAGAGAGCTGGCAATCAGGGCTGGGGGAGGCCGAAGGCTTCCTCGAGGGGCCTGGGGAAGGGTGGGGTGAGGAATCAATTCTGCTCCTCCTGGCCCAAAAGGAGTGTTGAAAAAGGCACTTACCTTGGGGAGCCGGCAGCTCCCGCCTCCCTTACACTGCCGGGTTTCTTGACCTCTGGAAAACCCGTGCAGCAACAGGCAATTTTAAACCAGGCTCCCAATTGCACTGTGGGAGCCCTCCACAGCGGGACACTTGGATGCCCTGCTATCCGGCGCCATAACAAAGGCATCGAGCACGACGTGTTGGGGTCGCGTTCCCCGTACTTAACTCTTTCACCCAGACCCTCTCCCACCCATCATGGGGGGGCGGGGGGGGGGGGTACTATCGAGGCCAATATTTCAGGTTTTGCTGTGCTTCATTTTACCCACTCTGAAGTTAGCAAATTATGTCCTACACCACTACCAAGTAGGGTCACTTAAACAGCTCTGTCACTGCACAATCTCATTAGGTTTCTTTTGGGAGAAAACTTGCCATTTGTCAAGTCAGTTGTGCCCATAACTAATATTGGCTACACACTGACTTCTGCACAGAGTGGACAGAAAACAGCTC
Organism: Somniosus microcephalus; assembly: GCF_052327205.1. Lineage (NCBI taxonomy): Eukaryota > Metazoa > Chordata > Chondrichthyes > Squaliformes > Somniosidae > Somniosus > Somniosus microcephalus. The sequence continues at coordinate 69,636,405 of NC_141008.1, forward strand.
AGTACTTATCACCAGGCGTAACGAGAGAAAGGTTCAGTCTGTGTATGAATTTGCACTAATCAAGGTGAGGGTTATTAATGCGAAATGGAATATTTTTGATTTTCTTAAACCAATAACTATATTGAGCTCTCCTGGACCGTCCTTAACCTTGGAAAACAATACCCTTTCATTTCTTGCACTAGGCATAGAAACATAGAAGTTAGGAGCAGGAGTAGGCCATTCGGCCCTTCGAGCCTGCTCCGCCATTCAACGAGATCATGGTTGATCATCCAAACCCTAGCACCCGGTCCCTACACCGACAGCCATCCCACCCCAAGCCCTATCCCCGTAACCCCGCGTATTTAATCCCCCCTAACACTAAGGGTCAATTTTTATCATGGCCAATCAACCTAACCCACACATCTTTGGACTGTGGGAGGAAACCGGAGCACCCGGAGGAAACCCACGCAAACACGGGGAGAATGTGCAAACTCCACACAGACAGTCACCCGAGGCCGGATTTGAACCCGGGTCCCTGGCGCTGTGAGGCAACAGTGCTAACCACTATGCCACCGTGCTGCCACTCCGTACTCTCCATTCCTGTAACTCTGGCCTCTTGTGCACATCCCCTCCCTTTGCCTCACCATTGGTATTTGTGCCTTCTGCCATGTTCTGGATCCCCTCACTAAACCCCTCTAACTCCCTCTCCTCCTTTAAGATGCTCTTTGACCAAGCTTTTAGTCATACTTCCTACTCGCCTTCGATGGCTGTGCATCCATTTTTTCCTTATGCCCCTGTGAAGTACCTTGGGCCATTTTTCTATGTTAAGGCAAATAGCTGTTGTGTTATATTGAATCTAATTTATTTATTTTTAATATTTGGCTCTGTGCAAGAGGATTTGTGTTTAAACAGTTTTAATAAAAGTGGCTGAATATTTAAATTAAAATTGCTGCTACTTACTTTTTTTCAAAGCTATTAATATTTGATTGCAATAATGTTTCAGTTAATGTCTGACTGTAATTATAGTTGAGTTAACGTTTGTTTTTATAGAGTGTTTTTTCAATAAAATTGCAATTACATTTTTTTAATGTAACATTAAGTCTAGAGCACTGAGTAATGTGCCAGAGACACTGAATAGACCTGCCACAGGATGGGTAGACCAGCTGCATAATGTTCTTGCCACAAACTTTAGTCGGGCTTGGTAATAGGTTTGTATGTGGGCTGAGATGGTAAAATATTCCATATCTGTGTTCCTCAAAATGGGAGAAAGGAGTTGTTAGATCCGTGATTCTGAGAGTATGCTGTTTTTCAATAACCACACGGATGCTGTAACTTAATGATAAACAGGTATTTACTGGAGGAGGGTAGTCTCAAGACTGGGGGTACAGAGGCATGCGCAAGGCTTATATACAGGTGTGGTCACTGCCGGTACTACAGTATACAGGAGCTGTAAAAGTAGTTCTGTCTTAAAGGCACATACACTACAGGAGTGTTATCTGTGGAGAGCAGCCAGACAGAGTGAGATGGTGGAGCGACTGATCTTCTGAGATTCCACTTGATTAACATTGGGGAATCAGGGAATTTGTGTAGAACTTTAGAGCAGGAGATTAAATAAATGGGCTCGAGTCCATGGGACCTATTTTTAATTTTTGGGAGGCTGACCGCCTGTCCTGGGTGGGCGGGGGCGGGAAAAGAGGCTGGAGCCGTTTTGAGGCACGGACCTCATTTAAATGGAGTCGTCGAGCTGCGGGCACCAAGCAGGTGTCCCGATGCTGCTCGCTGGATTCATGCCGACCCAACATTGGGCAGCCCGAGGTCTGTTGGCCAACAGCAAGGCAAGTCTGGGGGTGGGGGAGGGCGGTCACGATCGTGGGGGGTGGGGGAGAGGGGGGAAGCCAGGTGTGGCAGTGGCCCGGATTATCATTGTGGGGTCCAGAGGAGCAGGGTCCGGCCAGAATGTAATACTTTTAGTCAATAAAGGCATTGTCAAAGCCACACTAAAAGGCTTTGAGGCATTGCTTGGCTATAATGCAGTGTGGAGGGAGTGGTGACAGTAAAATTAACACATTGGTAGCAGGTCAGACCCCCAAATTATACTTTAATTAGAAATAGCTGTTCCATAGGCTTTGGACTTACAGCACAAGAATAACCCCCTCACCGTCCTGGTGCTGCAGGAGAGATGGGTCCCGATTTTAACCCCAAGTGGATTCCCCACTCAGGCCTGAGTTAAAATTACAGTCGGGTCTCTATGGCCACGATTTTGCTGATCTCAGCGAATCCATGGCGGGCGACGTCGGTGGCGGGTCCTAACCCCGCCCCTGTCTCCATCCCGTCCTATGAAATTAATTTAGCTTGACAGGGCTTGTTAAGCCCGCCCAGCGTGTTTGCCAGCCAATTAGAGGAAGCGGGTCTGGTGACGTCATTAGATGATGCATCATCAGACGGTTTCCTTAAAGGGACCATGGCCAACTTTATTTTGACATTTGTGCTGTCGGTGTTCTACAGCATTGAGGTGCTGCAAACATTGACAATCACTGCACAGAGGTGCAGGGCTGCACCCAGGCCCTCCCATGACTCCATATGCTTATAGAGGGAATCACAGCACGCAGGGAGGTCCTCTTTCCTTCCCATGGGCAGAAGAGACCTCCCCAGGAGACCAACACAGCCTGGTTGCACATTGCAGAGGAGGGCACAAGCAGGGATGTGGTCAGGAGAACCTGGGTGCAGTGCCACAAACATTTTAATTATCTCAGTAGATCATGAAACGTTCGTACAAAGCCACACTCAACCTCATCCTGCTGTGCCTCTCATCACATCCCCATCACTCTGCCTTCCCTACCCTACTCCTGCACATCCTTACTCACACCAACTTACCTTGGGCCTCCACCCATCCCTCTCTATCTATATTGTCACATCCCCATCTCACTAGCCACCCCTAACACTCACCCTCATCCTAGTGCAATCATACCAACTAACAACACACAAGGGTAGGCACTTGAGTGTTTTCACCAATGTTTATGTAAAGGTTTTGTTAATGTAGTGTCAAACATTGAAACCTTTATTTTCAACACTTTGCGTTCTTGGATAGATTTGTGTGCACCTTTGGAAGTGGCTTAGTGAGTTGCAGTGAATGGTGAAACATAATGGTACCCCCTGTAATGGTCATGAGTGTGGAAGGAATGGCTTGGGCATTGTAGGGATGCTTTATGGTGTTGGTGTGGGGTGGTGCCAACCTGATGCATCATGTGGCAGCCAGGGTGTAGCGTCAAGTGAAGTACATTTGGCCATGGTGAGGCCATCCCTGGCTTCCCGGGCAGCAATGTGGTCGGGTGCTGATGCCCTGTGTCCTGTGCAGCATCACTTGATTGTGGAGAAGATTGGTGTTGGTGTTGGTGCTGCTGGTGTGCCTGGTGCTGCTGGTGTTAGGGCTGATCGTGGTGAAGTAGAGATGACAGAAGTGATCTGTCAATGGTGAGAGAGGTAATGAGGTCAGGCTGGATGGAGACTTGTGTAAAGACTTGCAGTATGGTGAATCTGTTGTGGAAATGCAGTGAGGAAGAGCTTGTGGCTGAGGGAAGATATCTCTGTAAGGTGGGAGCTTTTACTTTATATTTGAAGCTGTCAACTCATCAGCTGATTCAATGGCCTCAGCTTCACAGACGTGATCCCCGAGCAGCGAGGACCCTGTGGATGGGCATGTAAAGTCTAAAGGTGAGCTCAAATGTGTTCTTAATCATCTCTAAACAAGGTCATAATGACCTGAATTGGGTCCCCCGTCGCTGCGTGTCGGGTCTGCTCAGTGTTGACAGACCCAACATCAGGGAAAGGTGTGTGGTGGTGGGTTGACAGCGAGGTCCCAATCCACTGGGGAAAAGAAACACTTTCCCACCCGACCCGCCACCGATCGCGCCCGCTGACCCCCTGGAAAACCCAGCCCAATGATGTCATCAGGCCACAGCATGCATATGTCAAGAAGGACCCTGTTGGCTCCGGGTATGTGTCCTTGCTGCTTGCTCAGGAGAGCAGGTTAAAATTGCAGATATTGCGATCATGGCGGCTTTCGGACAGGTAAGAACCAGGGTGATTTTAACTGCCCATCCGCCAGGTTTCTGCTGAGCAAGTAGGGTTAAAATCACCCCCGTGTTTGGTATGCTTCCAGAATGATTGACAGGTACCATTTCTCTTTTTTCCCCAGCTACAAAGAAAAACTAAAAACATTTTTGGTTTTTAATGGAAGTGATCCCCAATTGTCTGGAAACAGAAGAATCATTGCTGGTGAGTGGACATGATTCACGAGGATCATCTGCTTAGTTGAGATTAAGAGGGTTGAGACTGCCCAAACACATCTCACCTTTAGAACCAGCATAGAGAAGAGACTCTCAGCTAATCGGTTTGGGCTGGATACACAGCTAGGCCCTTGAGGTGAATGAACAGTTTGCTCAAACCACTTTATTACCCAGTGTCCAACAATGCATGTCTTATCTAAATTAGTCCCTTGTATATGGAATTTAAACGGGGGGGCAAGTTACTCAGATTCTTATCCTGAGGTACTCAGAGTAAACAATGACAGAATTATTCTGGGTATAACTGCATATGGGACTTCCACACCACGATGGTTTCTGGCTCAAGGAGGTATAACAGAAGTTCCTTCTGTTTCCTTAGGATGGACTTTTGGACAAATCCATCAAAGATAGTGTTAGAAAAAGATCTGAAGTGATTGCACTGATTTAAGTAAGAGTACAAACCTAACTGTAGGTTAATGCCATCCTGGAGACATTTTGTTTAAACTTATATATAGATTCATTCATGCCATTGAAAGGGTTCATTTACATTCTAAAGCACAGCCCGTCTAAGAATGATAAAGGCGTAGACAATGCCATTGATGTACACCTGCATGCAAACTAGTTTTCCTGCTGAGAACCCATTACTTGTGGTGCCTTTGATAACACACAGTATTTCTGTAGCATATTAAACAGATTAATGTAACAAACCGCTGGGGAATTCTCATCAAATCACTGAAACAAAAAATACTAGTGGCTTAATGCCAATGGAGCGCTTTTAACAGCGTAAAAAATACCAATCTGAGGAACAACACGATCTTATTTGCTATGCAATTTGTTTTGTGTGTAGTCAACAAGGAAGCACTGAATTTACATTAACCCTTACCCTGCTGAATAAACAGGAGCTGAAAGGTTAAAGAAAGTGGTGTGGGGTTTTAACACGAAATGGATTAAAGAACAGTGTAAATGGGTCAGGTTTAGATACACTTCTGCAAATTTGCATTGAACGGGACCTTGAACTTGCTGAATTTACTCCAAACAGATTAATTTGGCTTGTAAACACCTCATTCAAGTTAGCAGTGCGGTCCATGGTCTATAATGCACCACAAACACTACCTACAACAGCAACATATACGACCTCAATGCGGACATGATAAAGTGATGTAAATATATCAAGCAGAGCTGAAATAGCGTTCATTCAACACCACCCACCACCACCCCCCCCCCGCAATTCCACTAGTTCTATCGATTTTTAGAGACAGAGCGATTATGTTTTGTTTTATTGAGGTCCTCATGTATATTTTATTACATAACACATTAGCTACAATATAGTTCGACCCATTTTAGTTACAAATAGAAACATGGCCAAAATGCACACCTACCAACGTGGTCCCCATGTTGAACATAAGCAGAATTCTGGATTCTTCTTTCTAGAGGCTGGTTTTAAAAGATAGCTTTGTGTCTGTAATTCTATTCATACCGGCATCAATGCTGAAGTGAGTTAAATTATCACTAACAATTACAATCCTAACAATATTACAATTGCCAACAGTGAGATTTTATGAGGAAACCAATAAGGCAGAACACACTGAAATGGATAACCCGTATTTCTTCATTTTGTTTGGGCTAGAAAGTGGACACACAGAAATGGGTTACTTCAATAATAAAAGAAGAATATTGAGGCTAATTCAGAATAAGTGAGATTTGACAGGTCTGCAATGTCATCCTGCGATTACGGATCTTTAAAATCTTTGGCAGACATAATGAAAGGACTCGTGATTAATACAAAAAGATGTGTTGTTACCTCGTGTTACAACTGTCTGCGTTCAGCTTTTACTTCACCACACGGACTGCAGTGGTTCAAGAAGGCGGCACACCACCACCTTCTGAGCACAACCAGGGATGGTTGCCTGTGACACCCACATAGAACCATAGAAATTTACAGCACAGAAGGAGGCCATTCGGCCCATCGTGTCCGTGCCGGCTGACAAAGAGCTCTCCAGCCTAATCCCACTTTCCAGCTCTTGGTCCGTAGTGCTGTAGGTTACGGCACTTCAAGTGCACATCCAAGCACTTTTTAAAGGTGGTGAGGGTTTCTGCCTCTACCACCCTTTCAGGCAGTGAGTTCCAGACACCCACCACCCTCTTGGTGAAGAAATTTCCCCTCAAATCCCCTCTAAACCTCCAACCAATTACTTTAAACCTATGCCCCCTGGTTGTTGACCCCTCTGCTAAGGGAAATAGGTCCTTCCTAGCCCCTCATAATTTAATATACCTCAATAAGGTCTCCCTTCAGCCGCAGCCCTTGCTCTTGTCAAGCAGGATCGAGGTTCTTACTCCCTGTGAGGGCGGGAGCGGGGGCTGCAGGGAGGATAAGCAACCTGGCCACAGCACCATGGTACAGGGGGCCATTCAAGTGGAGGGAGTAAAAAGGAATGTTGTAGTGATAGGGGATAGTATCATTAGGGGGATAGATAGGGTTCTCTGCAGTCAAGAGCGAGAGTCCCGAAGGCTGTGTTGCCTGCCCGGTGCCAGGGTTAAGGACATCTCTTCTGGGCTGGAAAGAAACTTGGAGTGGGAGGGGAAGGATCCAGTTGTCATGGTCCATGTTGGTACAAACGACGTAGATAGGACAAGGAAGACGGTTCTGTTAAAGGAGTATGAGCAGCTAGGGGTCAAATTAAAAAACAGAACCTCAAGGGTAATAATCTCTGGATTATTACCTGAGCCACGAGCGAATTTGGCTAGGATAAATAAAATTAAAGAGTTAAATGCGTGGCTCAAAGACTGGTGTGGGAGAAATGGGTTTTGCTTCTTGGGACACTGGCACCAGTACTGGGACAGGAGGGAGCTGTTCCATTGGGACGGACTCCACTTGGCCAGTGCTGGGACTAGAGTCCTGGCGAATCATATAACTAGGGCTGTAGAGAGGGCTTTAAACTAATTAGTGGGGGGGAACTTTCTGGAGAGCAAATAACAGAAATGACAACGGAGAAGGTCATAGACTTAGGTAGCAGTGGGGAAATTAAAAAACAGAACGTGTCAGGAAGGGACAGAAGGTATGGAGTAAAAGGTAAAGTAGTAAAAGGGGAAAAAACAGGAACTAAGTGTCACAAAACATATTTGAAAGTTCTTTATCTGAATGCACATAGCATTCGTAACAAAATGAATGAGTTAACGGCACAAATAACTACATATGGGTATGATCTTGTGGCCATTACAGAAACATGGCTGCAGGGTGACCATGACTGGGAATTAAACATACCAGGTTATTTAACAATCAGGAAGGACAGGCAGGAAGGGAGAGGAGGTGGGGTGGCTATGTTAATAAAGGAAGGAATCACTATAATACTGAGAAATGATATTGGGTCAAAGGAACAGGATAGTGAAACAGTTTGGGTGGAGATAAGGAATAATAAGGGGAAAAAAACACTAGTGGGTGTAGTCTATAGGCCTCCGAACAGTTGCAACTCTGTTGGACGGAGTATTAATCAGGAAATAGTTGAGGCTTGTAATAAGGGAACAGCTATAATTATGGGGGATTTTAACTATCATATTAACTGGACAAATCAAATTGGGCAGAGCAGCCTTGAGGATGAGTTCATTGAGTGTATTAGGGATGGGTTTCTTGAGCAGTATGTAACTGAACCAACCAGGGGGCAAGCAACCTTAGATTTGGTCCTGTGTAATGAGACAGGATTAATTAAAAATGTCCTAGTAAAGGATCCCCTTGGAATGAGTGACCATAACATGGTTGAATTCCATATTCAAGTAGAGGGTGAGAAGGTTGGATCTCAAACAAGCGTGCTGAGCTTGAATAAAGGAGACTATGAAGGTATGAGAGCGGAATTGATTAGAGTGGACTGGGAAAATAGATTAAAGAGTAAGACGGTACATGATTAGTGGTGTACATTTAAGGAGTTATTTTACAATTTCCAAAAAAAATATATTCCACTGAGGAAAAAAGGGTGTAAAAGAAAAGATAGCCATCCGTGGCTAAGTAAAGTAATTAAGGATAGTATCCGACTAAAAACAAGGGCATATAAGGTAGCCAAATCTAGTGGGAGGATAAAAGATTGGGAAGTCTTTAAAAGACAGCAAAAAATAACTAAAAGATTGATTAAGAAAGGGAAGATAGATTATGAAAGTAAATTAGCAAAAAATATAAAAACAGATAGCAAAAGTTTCTATAGTTATATAAAAAGAAAAAGGGTGGCTAAAGTAAATGTTGGTCCCTTAGAGGATGAGACCAGGAAATTAATGGTGGGAAACATGGAGATGGCAAAAACGCTGAACAAATATTTTGTATCAGTCTTTACGGTAGAGGACACTAAGAATATCCCAACACTGGACAAACAGGGGGCTCTAGGGGGAGAGGAGCTAAATACGATTAAAATCACTAAGGAAGTGGTACTTGGTAAAATAATGGGACTCAAGCCGGATAAATGCCCTGGACCTGATGGCTTACATCCTAGGGTCTTGAGGGAAGTGGCGGTAGGGATTGTGGATGCATTGGTAATAATTTTCCAAAACTCCCTGGACTCAGCAAAGGTCCTGGCAGATTGGAAAACTGCTAATGTAACACCCTTATTTTAAAAGGGTAGTAGGCAGAAGGCTGGAAACTATAGACCTGTTAGCCTAACATCTGTGGTTGGTAAAATATTAGAGTCCATTATAAAGGAGACAATAACGGGACATTTGGATAAACATAATTTAATAGGACAAACTCAGCATGTTTGACAAATTTGCTTGAGTTCTTTGAGGAAGTAACATACAGGGTGGATAAAGGAGAACCAGTGGACGTAGTGTATTTAGACTTCCAAAAGGCATTTGACAAGGTGCCACACAAAAGATTATTGCTCAAGATAAAAAATCACGAGATTGGGGGTAATATTCTGGCGTGGGTGGAGGATTGGCTCTCTAACAGAAAGCAGAGAGTTGGGATAAATGGTTCATTCTCAGACTGGCAATCAATAACTAGTGGTGTTCCGCAGGGGTCAGTGCTGGGTCCCCAACTCTTTACAATCTATATTAACGATTTGGAGGAGGGGACCAAGTGTAACATATCAAAGTTTGCAGATGATACAAAGATGGGAGGGAAAGTAGTGAGTGAGGAGGACATAAAAAACCTGCAAAGTGACATAGACAGGCTAAGTAAGTGGGCAGAGATTTGGCAGATGGAGTACAATACTGGAAAGTGTGAGGTTATGCACTTTGGCAGGAAAAATCATAGAGCAAGTTATTATCTTAATGGCAAGAAACTGGAAAGTACTGTAGTACAAAGGGATCTGGGGGTCCTGGTGCACGAAACTCAAAAAGTTAGTATGCAGGTGCAGCAAGTGATCAAGAAGGCCAATGGAATGTTGGCTTTTATTGCTAGGGGGATAGAATATAAAAACAGGGAGGTATTGCTGCAGTTATACAAGGTATTGGTGAGAGCGCACCTGGAATACTGCATACAGTTTTGGTGTCCATACTTAAGAAAAGACATACTTGCTCTCGAGTCAGTACAAAGAAGGTTCACTCGGTTAATCCTGGGGATGAGGGGGTGGTCATATGAGGAGAGGTTGAGTAGATTGGGACTCTACTCATTGGAGTTCAGAAGAATGAGAGGCGATCTTATTGAAACATATAAGATTGTGAAGGGGCTTGATCGGGTGGATGCGGTGAGGATGTTCCCAATGATGGGTGAAACTAGAACTAGGGGGCATAATCTTAGAATAAGGGGCTGCTCTTTCAAAACTGAGATGAGGAGAAACTTCTTCACTCAGAGGGTGGTAGGTTTGTGGAATTTGCTGCCCCAGAAAGCTGTGGAAGCTACATCATTAAATAAATTTAAAACAGAAATAGATAGTTTCCTAGAAGTAAAGGGAATTAAGGGTTACGGGGAGCGGGCAGGAAATTGGACATGAGTCTAGGTTCGGAATGGTCATGGCCCTGTGGGTAGCGGAGCGGGCCCAGGGGCCATGTAGCCTGGTTCTGCTCCTACTTCTTGTGTTCTAATTCTGTGTTAGATTTCAAGAAATGGTTTTATTCCTGTTCCTGGCTGGGGTGGAGATCGCCTTTACAGACGGTAAGTACTGTAGAAAATATAGGGACAGAGTGATCTCCTGGACGAGTTTCGATCGCCTAGATGGGTCGGAGAGGAATTTCCCAGATTTTTTCCTCCCAAATTGGCCATTGGGTTTTTTATCTGGTTTTTTGCCTCTCAGAATCACAGAATCACAGAAACCCCACAGTGCAGATAGAGGCCATTTCGGCCCATCGAGCCTGCACCGACACATATCCCACCCGATCCCCGTAACCCCTACACCAACACATATCCCACCCTATCCCCGTAACCCCACGTATTTAATCCTCCTAACACTAAGGGTCAATTTATCATAGCCAATCAACCTAACTCGCACATCTTTGGACTGTGGGAGGAAACCGGAGCACCCGGAGGAAACCCACGCAAACACGGGGAGAATGTGCAAACTCCACACAGACAGTCGCCCGAGGCCAGATTTGAACCCGGGTCCCTGGTGCTGTGAGGCAACAGTGCTAACCACGATGCCACCGTGGATCTCCCGGGAGATCACATGGGTTCGGGTGGGATGGAGAGTGATAGAAGATTTGAGGTTAGGATCAGATCAGCCATGATCTTATTGAATGGTGGAGCAGGCTCGAGGGGCCGATTGGCCTACTCCTGCTCCTATTTCTTATGTTTTCTTATGTTATGTTCTCTGTTCCAGATAATTAAAAAAAGATGTGTTAAAATCAAATTTCCAACATGGGGTGAAAACAGAAAAAAAGTCACTAGTAATTGATGGGTAAAGCTTACAGTTCAGGCTACTTATAAATGAATGCTTAACCAAGCTGAACTCCTGCCTATCAATAATAGGGCCCCTTTCTCGCGCTCTTTCACACACACCTAAATTGCTTTAGGTCTGAGTCAGGTTAACTTTAGCCCGGTTCATTTATATTACAATACAAGGCTTTCAAACAAATCCTCAATTGCAGTTCATCTGCGCATGTGCCAAAAGATTGCAAAATCACAATTTGCAGCATGGTGTATATGGATTTCAAGACACAAAACATGCTGATGGCAATACAGTCTGTTGTGTTTATACCAGCACAGATCCACCTGCCGGATTACAGTACAGAATGTAGTGCTATTACCCCCTTGCTATACTACGATTAACCCCCTCGATATATTTCAGAGGCTGGTGCAAGTGAGACAATGAAATAGTGCTACTTCATCCCTCTTTCCTCCAAATGCTGCTACATGCTGTGTCATGCACCACACATAAAGACCGTGTGAGCAATGGTACCCGGAGTTTCAGAGGAAACAGTCCAGTATGTGCCCGGTTTCATCCAGAAATTACTTTCCATCCCACACTTACCAAGGGGGCAATTGGACTCATTCTAAAATGTAGGAAAAAAATATTTTTTGATTCCATACCTGCCATGATATCAGGACATGCACTGGCTTCTGATGCGCCGTGTTGCCTCTGTTATATGGGAGTTGGTACAGCACTATTTAACGTGATGGTTACCCCGTAAAAATATAAGAAAGAAGAGGCGAGAAAAGTCCATGTGATTCATTGAGCTCATTCCACTAGTATGAAAACTCATGCAGCCGAACATCCAACTGCATCTTGAACTCCCTTAATGCCTTTGATTCCACTACCTTGCCTGGTAGATTGCGCCAAACATTGATTTCCCTTTAATGAGCAAACATTTTTTTTCTAAAATCTGTTTTACATTTATTTTTCACAAAATTTATGTCCTGTTTTCTACTCGTCTAACATTAAAATAATATTCTGGGTTAACTTTTTGATGCCATTTCATACTTCATATACATCACCAAGGTGCCCCTTTAAGCAATTTGTCTCAGTTCAGTTGGTAGCAAACTCTCCTCTAAGTCAGAAGGTTGTAGGATCAAGCCCCTCTCCAGCACTTGAAAACATAATCTCGAGTGACACTTCTGATCTCAGGAAGGGCTGTGTTGCTTGAGGTGCCTTCTTTCAGCTGAGGTCTTTAACCAAGGCCCCGCCTGTCTGTTCAGGTAGACATACAAGATTCCATGGCTTTATTTGAAGAAGATCAGGGAGTTCTTCTAGTATCTTGGTCAACATTCCTTCCTCAACGAACACCACCAAAAATAGATTTCTTCACTTGCTGTTTGTGGGACCATGCTGTATGCAAATTGGCTGTTTCAGGTGCCTACATAACAATAGTGAATGCACTTCAAAAGTAATTTATTGGCTGTAAAGCATTTTGGGGTGGGGATCAGATAAGTTGCTACATAAATGTAAATTATTTCTTTTTTATATTGTAGAGTTTAAACTTCTCTAATCTTTCCTCATGGCTATTTATACGTGGGATCATTTTTGTTGCTCTTATCTGCATCTTTTCTTGGGTAGCTCTCAGTGGAGATGGAACACCGGAACTAGATGCATTTTCATATCATTACCCACAGTGTGTGCTGTGAGGAGGATGCTGAGAAACTACAGGATGATTGGGACAGATTGGGTGATTGGGCAGAAGCATGGCAGATGCAATATAACGTGGATAAATGTGAGGTTATCCACTTTGGTGTCAAAAACAGGAAGGCAGATTATTATCTGAATGGCAAGAGATTGGGAGAAGGGGAAGTGCAACGAGACCTGGGTGTCCTTGTGCACCATTTGCTGAAGGTAAGCATGCAGGTGCAGCAGGCGGTTAAGAAGGCAAATGGTATGTTGGCCTTCGTAGCGAGAGGGTTTGAGTACAGGAACAAGGATGTCTTGCTGCAGTTGTACAGGGCCTTGGTGAGACCACATCTTGAGTATTGTGTGCAGTTTTGGTCGCCTTATCTGAGGAAGGACATTCTTGCCATGGAAGGAGTTCAGGGAAGATTCACCAGGCTGATACCTGGGATGGCAGGAATGACGTATGAGGAGAGATTGGGTCGATTGGGCTTGTACTCGCTGGAGTTTAGAAGAATGAAAGGGGATCTCATTGAAACTTATAAAATACTGGCAGGACTGGACAGACTAGATGCAGGGAGGATATTCCCGATGGTCGGGGAATCCAGAACCAGGGGTCACAGTCTAAGGATAAGGGGTAGGCCATTTAGGACAGAAATGAGGAGGAATTTCTTCACCCAGAGAGTGGTGAACCTGTGGAATTCTCTACCACAGAAGGCAGTAGAGGCCAATTCATTAAATATATTCAAGAAGGAGTTGGATATATTTCTTAAGGCTAAAGGGACCAAGGGGTATGGGGAGAAAGCAGGGACCGGGTACTGAACTTGGATGATCAGCCATGATCGCATTGAATGGCGGAGCAGGCTCGAGGGGCCGAATGGCCTACTCCTGCTCCTATCTTCCATGTTTCTATGTTTCTATATTATGGGTGTAACTCGAGTACAAAAATCTAAATATAAAGCAAACATATTGTTACTGAGAGTTCCTCTTTATACAGGATTTGTACCAGTATAGTTTAATTCAGAAAATTTGCACTGTAGGCTTGTGGGATTATCCTGGTCTGTGTGTGTGTGTGTGCTTATACTATATCTGCATCATTGTTGTGAAGCGAAAATCATATTGCATTATTGCAACAGTTGTAGTCTAAATATCCCAGAAATTCGGGTCGGGAGCTTCCCGCGGGTGCAAGCCCCCGACCTGCACTTACCTTGCGCGCCGGCCGTTGAGCTGTGGGCCCCCGTGGAATTCCGATCCGGGGCCTGGCCCAGCTGCCGGCGCGCAGTGCTTGCGTATCCCGGGGCGCAGTTAGTTCGATGCGTCCCCTGGGATCACGTGGGCCATGGGCAGCCAATCGGAGGAGGGAATGCTCCATTCATAAGTATTGACAGGAAGACCTGTCAAGACTTATAAATACTACGGCCCCAAAATAGCAGTAAACCTTCAAATAATTTTTTTTTTAAATAAACTATAAATTACATTAAATAACTATTTTAAACAATAATTTAAATTTTTGAAAAAAATAATTTTATATTCTAACGGGGCTAAAAATAAACTTACCTTGCTTTAAAGTATTAAAAAATAATAAACCTGTGGAAAAAATGTTTTAATTTTAATTAATTGACCACTTACCTTGTAAAAAGCAGGCCTTACACCTGCTTTTTACATATCTAAATTCTAGAGACTTACCGTCACGGAAAAACCTGTAAAAAAAACGTAAGTTCAAAGCGCACGCGCAGACTCCCCTGCGCACGCGTTCAACCTCTGAACCACTGCTTTCAGAGGAACGGAAGTGCTGGTTTCCCGCGCATGCGCAGTGCATGCAGGAAACCAGCACTTCCATCGGGCCCACGCGTGAGTACCCAGCGCGTACTCACCCGTGGAGACCCGAATTTCTGGGCCATGCATATGCACAGTCTCTCCTAACCACTAGCCAAATTACTAATGCCAAACCTAAACCAAATGATGGTCAGAACCAACTCTTTTGTTAAGGATATTAGATATTTTAATGCACTAGTGAAGATTCTAAAATGAGGACGTACCATTTTAATGACAAAATCTTGATTCACACCAAGGCTTACAAAAGCAGCCTGGGATGGCCCAGTGGTGCAACAGAAACTAGTTGGGATTCCAACTGACGCCGACCCTCTGGCTTTCCCCAGATGGCGAGCTGCGAATCTCAGCTGGACCAGGCACAGCATGAACTGAAGGTCAGGTGCCTGGCCAACAGCAAGGCAGTTTAGCTGGCAGAGTATTTACTTCGAGTTGCACTCCAGCACCTATACCAGCTGCCCGCACAGAACCATTGTTGGCACAGGCTTCTGGGGATATTTGCAATCCATCCTTCAACCCACAGCCCATGGTGCACAGTCTGGATTGGTCTGCAGGAGGAAAACAGGGACAACATTTAGATTTTCAAAACGCACCAAGGAACAAAAAAAAAGAAAACAATCAGGTTGCTTATGAACATAAGAACATAAGAAATAGGAGCAGGAGTAGGCCATTCGGCCCTTCGAGCCTGCTCCGCCATTCAATGAGATCATGGCTGATCTTCTGCCTCAACTCTATTCACCGGCCCTATCGCCATATCCCTTGATGCCCTTACTAGTCAGAAATCTATCGACTTCTGTTTTGAATATACCCAATGACTGAGCCTTCACAGCCAAAGATTCACCACCCTCTGTGTGAAGAAATTTCTTCTCATCTCAGTCCTGAATGGTGTACCCTTTATCCTGAGGCTGTGGCCCCTAGTTCTAGACTCCCCTGGGAAACACTCTCCCAGCATCCACCCGATCAAGCCCTGTAATAATTTTGTATGCTTCAATGAGATTCCCTCTCATTCTTCTGAACTCAAGAGAATACAGGCCTAGTTTACTCAATCTCTTCTCATACGACAGTCCCGCCATCCCAGGAATCAATCTTGTGAACCTTCGTTGCACTCCCTCTATGGCAAGTATATCCTTCCTTAGGTAAGGAGACCAAAATTGTACACAAATTATTGTGGTAAACCACTGTTTGTATTCCACTGTGTACATGCCTGGACATGCCTCGGCTGACTCCTCCCACAAGTCCTAGTATAAAGGTGACTGCTCCCCAGCCCCCTTTGTATTCTGGACCGGTCGACCACTCGAGGCAGACCTTCATTCTTTTGATAATAAAAGCCTTTAGTTACTCTCTTAACTCTCAGTCTTTTATGAGTAATTGATAGCGCATCAATTATGTCTTAAGAAAAACCTATCAGGGCGCCCCAGATGTTCAGCAACTTTGAGAGTCTAAGTAGACAAGCCATACAGATCAGGAGTGTCCTAGCTTTAATCCCCAATTTATACTGAGTTCACTGATTCAGCTGGGGCACCAATAAGGGTGCTACATTTGGCATTAACACATCTAGGTCATGGTGGGTAAAAAATAGTTCCTGATCGCTATCCAGTAATCCCAGTTGGAAGCGCCTGTGCATGGAACTGGGCAAGGATATGATTGGAAATAAAAACAAAAAATGCTGGAAATACTCAGCAGGTCAGGCAGCATCTGTGGAGAGAGAAACAGAGTTAATGTTTCAGGTCGATGACCCTTCATCAGATCTTTAAACAAATTGACCTGAAACATTAACTCTGTTTCTCTCTCCACAGATGTTGCCTGACCTGCTGAGTATTTCCAGCATTTTCTATTTTTATTTCAGATTTCCAGCATCCGCAGTATTTTGCTTTTGTATCAAGGATATGATTGGGCTTGGCCATGATGTCCCCCTGGTAGGATTAGCCGACTGACACTCACTGCCCAGGCTTACACATGAAGAATGGCCCCTTGTACATACTGGACTGGGACTGTGGAACCCCTGCAAGGAGTCAACACGTTGAGCAGAAGAGGGGAGGAGAGAAATTTGGCAAAGCCTAGCTGGAGATTACATTATTCACGACTACCTACCCCTGGACAGTACAGGTAGATTTCACTAAACTGTGCTTGGATAACAGCTATTTCATCTGGCAGGGTGAGATCGTTAAACAAATTGAAGGTGGAAAGTATCGCTACCTCCCATTATGACCAACATTTTTATGATCAGAATGTCCTTCAAGTATACGCCTGAGCCTTCAATTCTAGCTCCAGTATGTGGCTAGTACACTTGTAGTGAGCTGTACTGTACAGTTACACTCTAAGAGCAGGTTAGGGAGTTCCAAGGATTTCCTAAGTGTCATAAATAACTAACTCCGCTTCCTAGACCATGCTTAATGGAAAGAAAATGGTTTCTTAGAATTCCATGTCTAGAAACGCCACACATTGGATTTAAGCTCCTCTGAGTGCTACAATTTTTAATAGCTTGAACATCTACATTTCTGTATAGACAGGAATTTATGCAAATATGTTAACAGGTGCACTAAAAATACTGAACATTTTTTACTTTTCTGATTCAATCCTCACCAGGCATGGTCCTAAGACAGTGAAGAAAAAAAATGCAAGATCTCAGAGACTCCCGACAGAAAATTAAACCCACTTGGTGCAGTCAACATAATTAGTAATGAACAACAACTTGCATTTACATAGCACCTTATCAGGTCTCTCAGGATGTCCCAAAGCCTTTCACATACAATGAATTACTTTGATATCCAGTCACTGGTGCTAGGTAGGCAAACATGGCATCCATTGTGCACACAGCAAGGTCCTACAAACAGCAATGACCAGTCATAAAACATATAAACAAAGAACAGCAATTTCCACATTACAACAGTGACTCCACTTCAAAAGTACTCCATTGGCTGTTAAGCGCTTTGAGGCGTCTGGTGGTCGTGAAAGGTGCTATATAAATGCAAGTCTTCTTCTTCTTCAATGAATTCAATGAAACACAATTCAGAAGCGATCTCATAATAAGCAGGGGGTTAGGAAGAGATCAGTGATATTTGCAATAGACGTTTGAAAAGTTTTTAACTAAATAATGCTAATAGGCAATGCTCACCTTGCAATTAGTATTGAACCTACAAAGGGGGTCATGGCTCTGTAGATATAAAGTCCAGTTTCAGAAATGTTGATAGGTATTCAGCTACTCAGCATATTACACTTTGCCCTATAAATACCACAGATGTTATCCGTTAGCATGCTCAGAAATGGTATTGGAAATTCAGCAAAATGTACTTGTTCAGATTTCATTATCAGAGAGAGGCTCACTTTAGCAACCTGTACATGATTAAAAGTGGTCAGCTTTTACTTTGCTGCCCAATAAATGATGGACGTTAGGCGGATTTGTTCAAGAGCAAATGTCCTAGCTGCACCCACAATATGTAAGTCATCTTGGCGAACCCAAGGGATTATTATGGGGGAGGTTTCTTCCTTCAGTGTCTTTTTTGTAATTGTTAGTTCAAATATAATGGGCCAGATTTTGCTGTTGCGTGGCATCTAAAAGCGTCTGTTGTTAGTTAGACTTGCACCTTAAGGCTTTTACATTTTTCGTGTGGCAAGTTGCTGAACGTGCGAGCTGATAACGTCGCAGCGAGGGGAAACCGGTCATCGGGGACCCGAGTGAACAGGACAAACAACTGTGTATCTCCTTAACCAATTAGATTGAAGGACTGTGAAATTAACAGCGCAAGGATGGAGAAGGAAGTGTAAGTTAGAGTGAGTGAATTCAATATCACATCAGGTGAAGAAAGAGAGGGAAAGAAAGATTGGATTAAGAGGGAGAGAAAAAAAGAAACAGAAAGGAAAAGGAATGTTGTATCCGTGTGTTAATAGAGACACTGAAGGCAGGAGTTGGTTTCACAGGTGTTTACTGAACAAAGTCTGGAGATGAACTAACTGATACAACACAATATACAGGCTTATATAGCCCGAGTGGCCATTACTGGCATTACAGTACACAGGGGGCTCTTAAAGGCACATACACTACAATTCCTCCCCTTTTAGCCAACCAGTACATAAATCATAATATTTTAAGTAATCATTAATTACATGTTACAAGAACAATAATCTACACATTGCTGCAGTTAATCAATTATAAGTCAGTCTCTCTGGAGGCTTCCTGACTCGGTCCGGATAACGCCTCGGTGGTGTAGTAGTTTCTGGTGGTGTAGTAGGTTCTTTTGGCAAGGCTGATTCGGCTTGAATGCCAGTGTCGGGTTCACCTGGTTCCAGTATCACCGGATCGGAGGTAGATACAATGGGTATCTCTACTTCATCATTAGGCGTATAGAGTTGTGGTGTAGGTTGTCCCTTTTCGGATGACTCTATGATCTGGTCAGCATGGCACCTTATTATGCTTTCTCCAATGTTCACGGTATACATCAGCGGTCCTAGTCGTGTGCAAATAGTTCCAGGCTGCCATTTCTCGGTACGGTAGTCCCGGGCCAAAACTTGTTGACCTATCTGGAAGGTTCTAGTTGGCCTTTCATTCATTCCTTGAAATTGTCGGTTCTCCACGTCCCTTCTGATGTTTGGCTTGATCAAATCCAGCCGACATCTTAGGCTTCTATTGAAGAACATCATGGCGGGAGTTTGGTTTGTAACCATATGTGTTGCATTCCTGTATGCAAACAAGAAGTTATCTACCTTATGCTGAAGTTTTATGTCTTCATTACCCATGGCCTTTATGGCCTTCTTGAAGGTCTGGACAAACCTTTCAGCCAATCCATTGGTGGCGGGATGGTATGGGGCGGACATGTCGTGCTTAACCCCATTGTTTTTTAAGAACTTCCTGAATTCTTCGGACACAAATTGCGATCCATTATCAGAACAGATCTGTTCAGGCAGCCCATTCCTGGCAAATATGGTCCTTAATACTGTGATGGTTTTTTCCATGGTGGTGGAGGACATCTTTATTACCTCCGGCCACTTGGAGTGTGCATCAACCGCGATTAAGAACATTGAGTCCATAAATGGACCAGCAAAGTCGATGTGTACCCTTTGCCATGGAGATGAGGGCCACTCCCATGGATGTAGAGGGGCTTGTGGTGGAGCGTTTTGGACCTTCTGGCATATCCTAGGCAGCTCTTGGTCATTTCTTCGATGTCTCCATCGATACCTGGCCACCATACAAACGCCCTGGCTAGGTTCTTCATTTTCACTCCACCCAGATGCCCCTCGTGAAGCTTCTTTAGCACTTTATCCTGGAGTTTGGGTGGAATCACCACTCTGGATCCACACATCAAGGTTCCTCGGCACACTGACAGCTGTTCTCTTCTTTGCGAGAATGCTGGCAACAGTCGTTCGCCATGTGCTGGCCATCCCTTCACTGTTAAATCGTAGACCCGTGAGAGAGTTGGGTCATTTCTCGTTTCCCTTTCAATGGCAGAATTTGTTACTGGTAGACATTCCACTATGGTAGAGTGGAACATCTCCACTGGGTCTACTGTAGGTGCCTCTTCTACCGTTGGCAACGGTAGGCGCGATAAACCATCAGCATTCCCATGCTGTTTTGATCCTTTGTATTCTATATCATATTGGTGTGCCCCTAGAAAAAGGGACCACCTCTGTAGCCTTTGCGCTGTCATAATGGGAACACCCTTTTTAGGGTTGAATATGGAGATGAGGGGTTGATGGTCAGTCAACAAGGTTTTTTGTCCGTGTAGGTAATGGTTGAATTTCTTCACTCCCCATACCAGGCTGAGTGCTTCCCTGTCGATTTGGGCATAGTTACGCTCAGCTGAGTTCAATGAGCGTGACGCAAAAGCTATCGGTCGTTCCGAGCCATCAGGGAATCTATGCGATAATACCGCTCCTACGCCGTAAGGGGATGCATCGCACGCCAGTCTGATTGGCAGTGATGGGTTGTAATGAGCCAAAACTTCCTTGGACGTGATTAAGTCTTTGCATTTATGGAAGGCACGTTTACAGTCTTCGCTCCATTTCCAAATTACTCCTGTTTGTAGCAGTTCTTTAAGAGGGTGCAGAAGAGTTGATAAGTTCGGTAAAAATTTATGATAGTAATTTATCAATCCCAGGAACGACCTTAATTGTGAAACATTTTCAGGTGCTGGGGCTTTTATGACCGCTTCAATTTTTTCAGGTGACTTATGCAATCCTTCCTTATTAATTATGTGGCCACAATATGATATTTGTTTCTGGAAAAATTCGCACTTCGGGCGATTTGCTTGTAGACCCCTTTCTCTCAGCCTAGTGAGCACCTGCTCCAAATTGGCAAGGTGCTTGTTGTCGTTTTCTCCTGTTACAAGGATGTCGTCTAGGTAGCATTGAGTCCCCGGAATCCCTTGGAGGACTTGCTCCATAGCTCTTTGCCAGATAGCTGGAGCTGATGCTACTCCGAAAACCAGTCGATTGTACTGGTACAGGCCTTTGTGTGTATTTATCGTGAGATACTTTTTAGAGGCCTCTTCAACCTCCATCTGTAGATATGCCTGTGCCAAGTCAATTTTGGTGAAACGTTTCCCTCCGGATAGTGAGGCAAAAATATCTTCTATCCTCGGAAGAGGATACTGTACCGTGTGAAGGACCGGGTTTACAGTCACCTTGACTTCTCCACAGATGCGAATTTTTCTCTGTTCTTCAGATTTATCATTATTCAACGTTTTCTTCATGACCGGGACGATGGGTGTTGCCCACTCGCTCCAATCTATCTTGGATAATACACCTGCCTTTTCCAAATTCTCCAGCTCTGCCTCGACTGCTGGACGAATTGCGTATGGCACCGGCCTTGCCTTAAAAAACTTGGGAATTGCCGCATCTTCCACTTTTATTGAGGCGGTGATGCCTTTCAAGGTTCCTAGTTTCTCTTGAAACACTTCCTTGGCATTGGCCAAGATGTCTTTTAATCGTTCAGGTATGACGTCATTATCATTTTTTTTCTTACTGGTCACCGTCAGTGCCTGAATGGAGTGCCAGTCTAAACGTATCTTCCTGATCCATTCACGTCCCAACAGTGGTGGACCACCATCTTGTAGAACTTATAAATACAACTTCTGTATTTCCTTGCCGTTGTATACAACAGGCACCCTTATTTTTCCTTTGGGGTATACTTTCTGCCCCGTATATGTTTTCAAGATAATGGATGTGTCTTTTAAAGGTATATGCGGAAATAGCCGCTCGTAATCCCGTCGATTTATGACGGTCAGAGCTGATCCTGTATCTAGCTCCATTTTAACTGGGGACCCTGCTATCGTGAGGGTAACCCAAATGGTCTGGTAATCTTCTTTGGCAATTACATTATGTAATTTGAGACAGCTTAGTCTTTTGTTTCCGGAGTCACTATCGCTCTTCTGGTCTTTGGAGCTACTGTCCATCATCATTTGTACCTTTCTGTACTTTTCTTTATTGATTTTTTTTTTCCTGTCCGTAGATTTTTTTTGTCCAGATCGGCATACCCGTGCAATGTGTCCAATCTTTCCGCATTGCCTGCATGCTTTGTCCTTGAACCAGCAGTCCCTCTGGTCATGGGTGGATCTGCCGCAGCGATAACATCTCTCGAAATCCTGTGTCATTTCATGGGTGCCGAAGTCCTGTGTCTTTTGCTGTATCTCTGCAGCTCCTCTTGCGGCTGCTTCGTATGATACAGCCATACTGAAAGCCTTGTCCAGTGTCAAATCTTTCTCAGAAAGCAACCTTTTTTGTGTTCCTTCACTTAGGAGACCGCAGACGAATTTGTCTCGAAGAGAATCTGCCAGTCCTGCCCCGAATTGGCAGTGCTTTGATAGCTTTCTTAATTCGGTGAGGTAATCAGCGTTACTTTCATTCTTGTGCTGATTCCTCTTGAAGAATTTGAATCGTTCCGCTATCAGCAGCGGTGTTGGGTTTAAGTGCTCCTGTAGGGTATCAACAATTTCCTTAAAATTCTTGTCCTTTGGTTTGGCTGGAGTGATTAAGTTTCGTAACAGCCCGTATGTCTTTGCGCCCATTAGATTTAGAAGTACTGATGTCTTTTTTATCATTTTCTATTCCATTTGCTGTGCAATATACCTCCACTCTTTCCACATATGTGGTCCAATCCTCTATATCGTTATCAAAAGCATCAATATTGCCAGCCTTAGGCATCCTGGAAAAAAAATGGCGCTTCCCGCGCTTTCCTTTCTTTCCTGCAGAAAAAAAAAATATGGTGCTCCCCGCGCTTTCCCGCCGCTGCTGCTGCTGACAACGCTGTTTTCCGCGGTTTTTTATTTATTTATTTATTTACAGGTGGAGACTCGTTCCCGCCGGACTCTCTGGGACTTTTCCCCCCCTCTGCTAGGTCCGAACGTCTCCCGAGTGCTCCCCCCTGTCTGTTTCTGCTTGACTCCGCCTTCACTGCTTGGCCTCGCTGCAGAGCCAGCCGATGGAGCCCCAGCCCGCTGCCCAGGAAGGATTATTGCAGTACCTGCCACCAGCTCGGCTAGCTGGTGAAACCACAGTTTTGGTTTTTTTTCCTTGCTTTTCTTCGACTTTGGACGTCTGAGGAATCGATGTCCTTGAGGTGCTGCCGAATTGCAGGTAAGTCTGTTTCCAATTCGTCGCCACTGTTGTATCCGTGTGTTAATAGAGACACTGAAGGCAGGAGTTAGTTTCACAGGTGTTTACTGAACAAAGTCTGGAGGTGAACTAACTGATACAACACAATATACAGGCTTATATAGCCCAAGTGGCCATTATCGGCATTACAGTACACAGGGGGCTCTTAAAGGCACATACACTACAAGGAAAAAAAAGTTTTAATTTTAAATTTGACATTTTAAAAATCTCCAACAACAATTAAAACCTGCAGGAATAAGATTCCAAACTTACAGTAGTTCAATTTTAGTGCCAGTTTGTTTGGCAGTAATTAACACTTATCACATCATTAAAAGGGTACTTAGACTGGAATGGACAAGACTTAACTTTCTGTGGCGAGTCTGCTGTGCAAATACAGCAACTTCACGCCAGTCAATGCATTTTGATGGCGAGCCAGACAGCGAGATGCCATTTTCCCAAAGTTAACGGCGGCAACTCGGGCAGCAACTTTTGGATATTTTAGTTTAACCACGCATCTGCCCCTCGCCTGATGTTGCTGTACCATTCACACATAAATAACGGCGAGCGCCATTGGCCTCACCATTATTTTGACAGGAAAATGTGGGCCAATAATTTGAGAGTGCTCTTTCTAACACTAGACTTTGTTTCTTATTGTTATATTCATTGTTTTCTTCACACATTGTTAGAACAGTGCAAACAAAAACACAAATCTATTGTGTTTAAATTCACTACAGCACTTTTAGTTCAATATTTCACCAGTAATTTATTTGGCACTTTTAGGTATGCAAAAAAAATGAGTACTTTTCATTTATATTATGAAAAGTTCTCTCAGATAAAGAAAGACTCAAAGAGTCACATGAACAAAGATTTTATTATTTGACAATAAAAAGGATAATTCTTTATTAATGATACAATCAAAGATAATATATTAATGTACACCTTAATAAGCAATATCTGGAAGGGCTTCCCCATAATGGAACATTTATAACGTGTTCCTCTTTTCTTTACAAAAGAAACCTCGATAATAGTTTAAAGCTTTCTGGGGTGTAAAGAGCAGTTATTATGGACAAAATGGCCGATTTAACCAAAACACAGAGATCAGAAATACCATATAAAAAATATAACGTTCCCCATTGCACACCCCCCACCCCTCCCACCACACTCCCGGCCCAAAAAAAAATTCAGGCCAGCAGGTGACAATTTAGCAATTTAGAGAAATTAATCTGAACACATGCCCATATTAAGTACAAAGCAATTTACAATTAATGCAGTAAAATTCTACAAAAATCTACTAGAGGCTACAACAGGGCAATTAACCCACTAATATGCTTTATGTCTTAACTTTTTTCCCTAGCCTGAGGTCATTTGAAACGCATAGGATTACAGGATATTAGAGTAGCTAGTATGAAAAATAGCTCAATGTAATGAGCCATCCCGTGATTTCAGCTATCGAAGATGACTTGCAGTTGAAAACCACAAAGTACCGAGTCCTATCATTCAACAATGCTGCTGCAGATATTGTAGAAAGAATGTCACAATGTACGAAAACTGTAAACGTCTCTTTTTTTCCTTAAATGAATCTGTTGGGTTTACTTCCATTTGCATTTTATCCATCTTAAGTGACTTTGTTGACTCTATGGGTATCCATTACAGCAAGTGGATCTGTCCTTTCCGATTTTGCTTTGGAGAGGAAAGTAATTTAGGGGAGTGAGGAAGGTGACCAGCCTTTTCTGACCTTTTCTCCATTAATTTCAATCCTCTGTTTTGCACAGAGAAAATGACAATCACACTAGGCAGAACTGACAAACTCATACATGTTAAGGGAATGGTAGAGATACCGGGGAACGGGAATGGTAAATTTGCAAGAATCTCTCTTCGTTCCTCTTCAGCCTCATTGTGTGGCCCAAAGGTACAAACCTACCAGCAAAGATTATGCGGCTCAAAGTGCGCATTATCATTTGAAAAGGTTCTATTGCACACAGTTTCGCTCAGTGTTGAAAATTAAATTGTCTGATGTGCACACTCTGGCAGATTTACCTTTGCAGATTTCACCTGCAATCAGTGGAGAGGGTCATGCCACTATATGTCATCCTACAGTTTCATCACATAAGCTCCAATTTACAGGAAGGAGTATTATGCATTTCAAAGGAACCCAGAATGTGGCTTCTTGTTACAGATGATATCACAGATGCAACGGCTGAAGATTAGCTCAGCTGTAAAGAGCTGCAGATTCTCTTTTTTCTTTTTATTGCTTTCCATTTAATTCTTTCATTTACATGGGATAATCATACAGTGCGGCACTCCTTAAAACTGCATGTTGCAAAGCGGACACCACAATTGTAATTTCTTTCTTTGCATTAGAAATTAAGACGTGCTCATATTGTCGCCATTGTTTTATCTCAAAAATATACCGTGGCTGCAGAATTTGATCCCTTGTATATCAACTCTCAGCTACTTCGTATGTTGTACTTCTATTAACACAATGTCTGGGAATCCTATCGTGCATTTAACCATTCCTTGTTATTACATCCTTAGGTTAGTCACTAAACTGAACAGAATTAATAACAGAATCCTGTGCCAAATGGCCATTTCCATTATTTGGTAACTCCCCTTTAGTGAGCAGTGCTTACCTACAACATTACAGGGTAATAATACAAAAGCTTATTGCCCCATGATGACACATAGAAAAGATTATTGATTGCTGATATTCTCATTATGCTTGCTGACCCTTGACTATGGACAGGTAAATCACTGTAACCCTAGGGTACAATAAAACAAATAGCGGACGGAAACTAAGGCAATTGCACTGTATATTTTGATCTTGGGTTACAAAGTGACCTCTTGTCTATAATAATCCCTAAAACAGAAAACACCTATCGATCACCTCTGTAACCCTTATGGCAATACTTTAGTACTCTTTATTTAACTATGAGCAAAATTACTTTTTTGCTTTATTATACTGTGGCATATAGTAATTGTATTGAACTCCAGGTCATAATTCACACTTAGCATGTTTATATGCAGCAGATCAATTGGCTTTACATTGGAGTCCATGTTCATTCACGATCATAGGGAAGTGTTTTATAAGGGTCTGCTTAAAGTAGGTGCTTTGTCACTACAGGAACAGGCGCGTAAGTAGTGAATGTAAGGTACCTCTCGCACATCAGGCCATTAGTATGCATCGCAAATGTTGCAACACAGTAGCAGTCCAGGTAACTCTTATACATTCTCTCTTCTGCTGGTGTCAGCCATAGTTCAGTGGTAGCCGGCTTGCCTCTAAGTCAGAAGGTTGTGAATTGAAGTCCCATTCCAGAGGCTTGAGCACAATATCTAGGCTGACACTCCTACAACAACAACAACTTGCATTTATAAAGCACCTTTAACGGAGTAAAACGTCCCAAGGTGCTTCACAGGGGCGTTATCAATCAAAATTTGACACCGAGCCACATAAAGTGATATCAGGACAGATGACTAAAAGCTTGGCCAAAGAGGTAGGTTTTAATGAGCATCGTAAAGGAGGAAAGAGAGGTAGAGAGGCGGAGAGGTTTAGGGAGGGTCCTCAGCAGCTGACGGCACGGCCATCAATGATGGAGCGATTAAAATTGGGGATTTGCAAGAGGGCAGAATTGGAGGAGCGCTGATATCCTGGAAGTTGTAGAGCTGGAGGAGGTTACAGAGATAAGGAGGGCGAGGCCATGGAGTGATTTGACAGTAGATAGTACTCCTGTGAAATACTGAGCGTGTGCTGCACTGTCGGAGGTGCCGTCTTTCAAAGGAGATGTTAAAAGAAGGCCCCATCTGCCCATTCAGGTAGACATAAAAGATCCCGTGGCACTCTTTCGAAGAAGAGCAGGGGAGTCCGCCCCAGTCTCCTGGCCAATATTTACCCCTCAATCAACATCCCTAAAACAACTTATCTGGTCATTATCATATTGCTGTTTGTGGGAGCTTGCTGTGCAGAAATTGGCTGCCACGTTTCCTGCATTACAACAGTGACTACACTTCAAAAATGACTTCATTGGCTGTAAAGCACTTTGGAACATCCTGAGGTCATGAAAGATGCCATTTAAATGCAAGTCTTTCTTTCTCATTGTCTTTTCCTCTCTCTAAGGCGCCATGATATTGAAATCGAGACTCAGCACACTCTAACTCACCTGGATATCAAAACTGTGGAACTGTTTACATCCTTCAGGTATCCCTTCCCCCTACAATCTACAGGGAGATTTATCTCATCATTCTGTTTCACTTTTTTAAACTATGATGTTGTTCAGCACTAATGGATCTTGCCCCTTCATCCAAATTCATCACTGGAAACAAAGCCGCAGCAGGTGAGATCAAATCTCAATGGAGAGAGTCACCATAAAACATGTGCATAATATTTAGGAACAACAAAGTACTTCGGCATGAGAAAACTTCGATTCAACCACTGCAGGCAATAAAAACCTATTCTAAATCAAGTCCAAAAGGCACCTCCAACATTAATAATATTTTAAAATGCAACAGGTATATTGTATATTTTCAGACTTTTTAAACAGTTATATCAATTTGCCTTATGATCCAGTTTAATGCAGATTAAACAAAAAGAACATAAGTATCTTTCTCCATCCTACATTTTAATATTACTTCAAATATTCAGGTTCAAGTTGAAGAATTTGAAATTCATTGTATATAAATATGCCGAGTTACACGATGAGAAATGCTTTGCTGTCTCTCCCACCTCACCTCTCTTCCCCCATCGCCTTCCTCTTCCTGCACGCTTCCGCCACCTTTCCCTCTTTCTCCTCCCTTCCTCCCTCTTTCTCCCAACCCCTGCTCCTCCTCCTCTCCTCCTCACCCCTCCTCTTTTCTTTGCCTCACCCCTTCTCCTCTCTTCCCCATCCCTTCCGCTATCCTCTTCCCCCACCACCAACACCCCACCTCCTCCCCCACCCCCTCCTCCCCTCCTCCCCCACCCCCTCCCCCCACCTCCTCCCCCACCCCCTCCCCCCATCTCCTCCCCACCTCCTCCCCCACCCCCTCCCCCCACCCCCTCCCCTTCCCCCCACCTCCTCCTCCCCTCTCCCCTCCTCCCCCCTCCTCTCCACCACCTCCTCCCCTCTTCTCCATCTTCTCTTCCTCAACTCCTGCTCCTCTTCCTCCTCCTCCCCTCTTCTCCCACCTCAGCTTCCCCTTCCTTTCTTCTCCCCATCTCCTTCTAATTTTCCTGTTCCTCCTCTCCCACCCCAACCTCCTCTTCTCCCCTCCAGTTCTTTTTTTTGTCATAGCAATGCTCCAAAAGCATGAACAAAGGAAGAAAATACCACAAAACACCTGCAAAAACATCAACAACTTGTATTTAAATAGCATCTTTAACATAGGAAAACATCCCAAGGCCCTTCACAGAAGTGAAATCAGACAAAAACTGACACCGAGCCAAAGAAAGAGATATTAGCAGCAACCAAAGGAAACAAAATGGGGGGGTTCCAAAAGCATTCTAATTATTGTGAAAATACTAAATATTAGATATTTTCCAGCAAGCACGCTGCATAAGCCACAGTGTTTAAAGAATCTTGCTAAACTGAATTGATCATTTTTTGATTTTTTTTGCATCTTAATGTAATTCCGTCAGTCGTTGTCTGCAAAAATTACAATTCATATAAGCGTTGTTGAGGAAATTTTCAAGGGATTTGCAGTAATTATATGACAAAATGCTTGCAAATCTCACTCATTCCTGAATAGAAACACAGGGGTCAAAGATTGAACACTTTCTGCTGGGTAATTTGTAAATGTCAATCACAAGGGGGCCACTGGAGGCGTCGGCACAGGGAATGAAGTCAGGAACTGTGCTGCAACCGTGAAATCCACTGTTAGTAGCCCCCTTAAAAAAAAATTAAAATCAGCTTACATGCTTTGGAAATGAATGGTTTGAGGGAGGGAGGGAAGGAGCCTTTTGCTCTGTGGCAGATAGAGATATCATCCGATTTCTGAGCTTTTGGTGATGAAAATTGTGGGCTGATTTTCTGACTGGGGGTTAGCAGCTGATTACCAACAAGGAGCCGGTATGGCTTGTTTGTTCCTAGTCACAGAAGCCGTTCATTTCCACCCATCTTGTGTGTCTGAGAGTCGGGAAGCTAACCTCTGTTGCACCTTTATCAGCTCAACAGAGTGCCTTTCGGAGCGACAGTCGGAGGATACTGATGTTAGTAAATATACGAGGAGGAAAACCTCCTGACAAACACACACCACCTTTCAAAGCAGAGGAGTGAACTGACACCTCCTTGACGGGCCATTCCTTTATTTTTGTGTTTGTTACTGTTGATGCAACTAAATCTGTTCGACCGCAGCACACTCCAAAAATTCATCAATGCAAACGGCAGCCACTTTTGTTCAGGCAGTAATCAGGGGCTAGGTGGCGGTAATAGTCTGCTGCAATCCATCCCCCCTCCCTTCACTGTGCGCGCACTCCTAGTATTAGAGAACCAGAGAGTTAATTTCAACGCGCCTCGATCAAGTGAAATTGGCAGGATAAATAGGGACCGC
This sequence comes from Somniosus microcephalus, assembly GCF_052327205.1. Taxonomy (NCBI): domain Eukaryota; kingdom Metazoa; phylum Chordata; class Chondrichthyes; order Squaliformes; family Somniosidae; genus Somniosus; species Somniosus microcephalus. The sequence goes on from NC_141008.1 coordinate 69,666,052, forward strand.
TGTTTACTTGCTGGTTCGGTTCTGTCTTATTTGGACTAAATGTTAAGTTAAAAAGTAGCTATTAGATCAGAGGTAAATTACCCGACACTGACAATGGGGAAATTCATTTCAAATTAATGTGTAATTCAAGGACAGAAATTAGCACCTGGAAACGTTAACTCCAATGGCTCCTTATTTTTTTAAAACGTTTTTATTTATTCTCTCTTAAACATACTGTCAGATCTTATTAACGCAGATCCGCACCACACATAACGCTCGCCCAACACGTTGTTTCACGTTTTCTGGGTTCATATGCATTTGGTTTCCAAACCAAAAAAAAGGCACTGGCTGAACAAGCGTCCCTTATTCAAAAATACCAAAGTGTTTAAAGAGACTTTTTTTTTTGCAATGAAAGCTGATTGTTTCCTTGACTGAAATTTAAAAGTAGGTTCGGCAGAAAAAAAAACAAAGATTTTATTTAAGCAGAAAACGTACGTCTGCTGAATGCATCGAAGGAATGGTCGTCAGTGTAGGTGCTTAAAAATATGTAGAAAGTAATCAAAACCGTTCATTGTGCAGAAAGCCAATCGCAGTATTTGCAATGTTTACATATGAGCTCCATCTTGTGGTGCAGGTAAAATATAGCATAAAGCTGTGACCGAACTCGCTGCGAAAATCATGCTATAGGCTGTGAAGCAATATGCTAATTTGATAGCTGAGGAAAATTAAAATACATTTAGGGTGTTAATAAATGGGGTATTTAAACAAAAGTGTATAATATACTGCACATTAATCAATTTATGCTAAAAGTGTAATTAAGCAACCATTCCGCCTTCTGGGGGAGAGCCTACTTGGGAGCAGAAAGGAAACAGTGTCTATTAACACAAATTATATTATTTGGCTAAAGCTAATAATTCTAACACTTGAGGTCAGCAAGACCGCAGCACTGGAGAGCAGCTTTGGTGCCTGGCCAGCGTTGCCGTGGCAACCGAGCTGTGTTCACTCTCCAGATGGTGACAGGTTTGTTCCCCAGCACAAGTTCAAATCATTCCTTTAGAAAATGGCATTAGGACTGACATGTGCACCTCTTCCCCGCCAGAATGCAGGGACGTTGAAGGATAGGCAGAGAAACTCCGAACTTCCTTATCTGTTGGGGTGGGGGTGCAACATCGCTAGGCCAAAGCGATACTGTTTTGTGTTAGGTACATTTCCCAAACCATTTCAGGCTGTAGTGAAACAAAAGCTGACTCGTCATACACACAGGGCGCCCCAATTTAGAGATGTGTCCCCGCTGTGCTGAAGGAAACCCAAACGTGGTGTTAGCAGAAAATGCTGCAAATCTGTAAAGCGGAGACAGGTCAGTGTCCGAGGTGCAGCCTTTCCGTCGAAACTGGAAGATAAGTGTCGTATATTTGGGTAGAACAAATGAGGGACAACGACACGATGAGTTGCCAGTTTATGCGTGTTTATTACCAAGCGCCAACTCCGCAAACACTTACAAATCCACGTGCATAGTAACTGCATATATTATGATAATATATGAATGTATCATAATATATTACAATGTAAGCAAATCCCTAAATAGGATAGAACAAAAAAAAGTGGAGAGGAGAAGGGGGGGAGAATAACGGGTAGGAAGAGTCAGGAGCCAGGAATAGACTCCTGGAGAGTTGAACGCCCAATCATGTGGGTTTTTTTTAAACGCTGCAAAAGAACTGAACACAGCAAAATCTGAAACAAAAACATTAAATGCTGGAAGCCCTCAGCAGGTCAGGCAGCATCTATGGAGAGAACGTAGTGAAGAAGGGTCCACACACCTTGTCTGTTCTCTCCACAGATGCTGCCTGAGCTGTTGAGTGTTTCCAGCATTTTCTGTTTTTGCCAAAGAAATGCAAACTGCTGGATGGTCATCTCAGTGAGGTGATGAAAATGCATTCAAAGAACAAAAAAGGACGTGAAAATAGCTCAATTCAAAGGTGAAAAGGGCGTGGGGAAAAATGCATATGAAGGCTGCTCCTGTATTGGTGCCAGAGGGTGCCAGCGCTGATGACCCGTGGTACATGGCTCCTGCGCAGGCCTGTGGCGATCCCAGAACAAGCCCAGTAGACCTGCCACGGCCAGCTGCTGGGGGGACCAGATTAAAGAAAAGGGCCTCCTGGTGATTAGACCTGTGGAGAGTGAAATCAAGGGCTGCAGCTGAGGCAACACTAGAACAAAAGCAGGTATTAACAAAACACGGAAATTAAGGCAAAAAGAACCATGAATGTAGGAAATCTGAAATAAAAACAAATGTTGCTATAAAAAGCGCCCAGAAAGAGAAAAGATCTGCCAACATCTCAGGCACAGACATCCTGCCAGAAGTATGCTCTAATGAAGGGTTGACATCCACAATGTCAACCCAACTCCCCTCCTCCCAAGATACGAACAGACCTGCCATTGCATCCCCAGCCCTCTGTACCCCCAAGAAGGTCAGAAGTTTCAAAAGTCAATGTTCCGAACAGAGAGTTGCAGGGGAAAGATGAGATACCACGGTTGCATCCTGCATGGTTGGAACCGTGTAGGAGGTCAAAGGCAGAGAGGCCCGAGTGGGAATGAGAGGGGCACGTGAATTGTCAAGCCGCAGGGAGGTCAGATCAGGTTTGCAAATAAAGCAAAGGTGCTTGGCAAGGTGGTCACCCAATCAGCATTTGGTCTACCAATATACATAGAAACATAGAAGCTAGGAGCAGGAGTAGGCCATTCGGCCCCTCGAGCCTGTTCCGCCATTTAATGAGATCATAGAGTCATAGAGTCATAGAGTAATACAGCACGGATAGAGGCCCTTCGGCCCATCGTGTCCGCGCCGGCCATCAAGCCCTGTCTAATCTAATCCCATATTCCAGCATTTGGCCCGTAGCCTTGTATGCTATGGCATTTCAAGTGCACATCCAAATGCTTCTTAAATGTTGTGAGGGTTTCTGCCTCCACAACCCTTTCAGGCAGTGAGTTCCAGACTCCAACCACCCTCTGGGTGAAAAAGTTCTTTCTCAAATCCCCTCTAAACCTCCCGCCCTTTACCTTGAATCTATGCCCCCTAGTTATCGACCCCTCTACTAAGGGAAAAAGCTCCTCAGCATCCATCCTATCTATGCCCCTCATAATTTTGTACACCTCAATCATGTCCCCCCTCAGCCTCCTCAGCTCCAAGGAAAACAAACCCAACCTGCCCAGTCTCTCTTCATAGCTGAAGCGCTCCAGCCCTGGTAACATCCTGGTGAACCTCCTCTGCACCCTCTCTAACGCGATCACATCCTTCCTGTAGTGTGGCGACCAGAACTGCACACAATATTCCAGCTGTGGCCTAACCAGTGTTTTATACAGCTCCATCATAACCTCCTTGCTCTTATATTCAATGCCTCGGCTAATGAAGGCAAGTATCCCATATGCCTTTTTTACCACCTTATCCACCTGTTCCGCCGCCTTCAGGGATCTGTGTACTTGCACACCCAGATCCCTCTGACCCTCCGTCTTGCCTAGGGTCTTTCCATTCATTGTGTATTCCTTTGCCTTGTTAGTCCCCCCAAAGTGCATCACCTCGCACTTTTCCGGGTTAAATTCCATTTGCCACTGTTCCGCCCATCTGACCAACCCATCTATATCGTCCTGCAGACTGAGGCTACCCTCCTCGCTATTTACCACCCTACCAATTTTTGTATCATCCGCGAACTTACTGATCATACCCTTTACATTCATATCCAAGTCATTAATGTAGACCACAAACAGCAAGGGACCCAGCACCGATCCCTGTGGTACCCCACTGGCCACAGGCTTCCAGTCACAAAAACAACCTTCGACCATCACCCTCTGCCTTCTGCCACTAAGCCAGTTTTGTATCCAATGTGCCAAGGCACCCTGGATTCCATGGGCTCTTACCTTCTTGACCAGTCTCCTGTGCGGGACTTTATCGAAGGCCTTACTGAAATCCATGTATACCACATCCACTGCATTACCCTCATCCACACACCTAGTCACCCCCTCAAAAAATTCAATCAAATTAGTCAGACATGATCTTCCCTTGACAAAGCCATGTTGACTATCCCTGATTAATCCTTGCCTCTCCAAGTGGAGACACATTTTGTCCCTCAGGATTTTTTCCAATAATTTTCCTACCACTGATGTTAGGCTCACTGGCCTGTAGTTCCCCGGTTTTTCCCTACTACCCTTCTTGAATAATGGTACTACATTAGCGGTTCTCCAGTCCTCTGGCACATCCCCTGTGGCCAGAGAGGTCCTGAATATATGTGTTAGAGCCCCCGCAATCTCTTCCTTTGCCTCACACAGCAGCCTGGGATACATTTCATCCGGGCCTGGGGATTTATCCATTTTTAGGCCAGCTAAAACCGCCAATACCTCCCCCCGCTCGATGTTAATATGTTCGAGCATATCACAGTCCCCCCGCCCTATTTCTATGTCTACATCGTCCTTCTCCATAGTGAAAACAGACGCAAAAAATTCATTCAGAACCCCTCCTACATCTTCCGGCTCCACACACAGATTGCCACTTTTGTCCCTAATGGGCCCTATTTTTTCCCTAGTTATCCTCTTACCCTTAATATACTTATAAAACATCTTCGGATTTTCCTTTATTTTGCTTGCCAGTGTTATTTCATGGCCCCTCCTTGATCTCCTAATTTCTTTTTTAAGTATCCCCCTGCACTTTTTGTACTCCTCTAGGGCTTCCTCCGTCTTTAGCCTTTTGTATCTACCAAAAGCCCTCCTTTTTTTCCTAATCCATTCCCGTATATCCCCTGACATCCAAGGTTCCCTGTGGTTTTTGGAACCACCCTTGACCTTTACGGGAACATGTTGCCATTGTATGTTCTCAATCTCCCTTCTGAAAGCCTCCCATTGCTCCGATGCGGATTTTCCTACAAGTAGCTGATCCCAGTCCATTTTGGCCAGATCCTGCCTTATCCTATTAAAATCGGCCTTCCCCCAATTTAGAACCTTTATTTCCGGCCCATCCCTGTCCTTTTCCATGGCCACCATCATGGCTGATCATCCAAACTCAGTACCCTGTCCCTGCTTTCTCCCCATATCCCTTGATCCCTTTAGCCTTAAGAAATATATCCAACTCCTTCTTGAATATATTTAATGAATTGGCCTCAACTGCCTTGTGTGGTAAAGAATTCCACAGGTTCACCACTCTCTGGGTGAAGAAATTCCTCCTCATCTCAGCCCTAAATGGCTTACCCCTTATCCTTAGACTGTGACCCCTGGTTCTGGACTCCCCCGTCATCGGGAACATCCTTACTGCATCTAGTCTGTCTAGTCCTGTTAGAATTTTATAGGTTTCAATGAGATCCCCTCTCATTCTTCTAAACTCTAGCGAATATAAGCCCAATCGACTCAATCTCTCTTCATACGTCATTCCTGCCATCCCAGGTATCAGCCTGGTGAATCTTCGCTGCACTCCCTCCATGGCAAGAACATTCTTCCTCAGATAAGGCAACCAAAACTGCACACAATACTCAAGATGTGGTCTCACCAAGGCCCTGTACAACTGCAGCAAGACATCCTTGCTCCTGTACTCGAATCCTCTCACTATGAAGGCCAACATACCATTCGCCTTCTTAACTGCCTGCTGCACTTGCATGTTTACCTTCAGTGACTGGTGCACAAGGACACCCAGGTCTCGTTGCACTTCCCCTTTTCCCAATTTACTGCCATTCAGATAATAATCTGCTTTCCTGTTTTTGCCACCAAAGTGGATAACCTCGCATTTATCCACATTATACTGCATCTGCCATGCATCTGCCCAATCACCCAACCTGTCTAAATCATACTGGAGTTTCTCTGCATCCTCCTCACAGCACACACGCCCATCCAGCTTTGTGTCGTCTGCAAACTTGGAGATATTACATTTAGTTCCCTCGTCTAGATCATTAATATATATTGTGAATAACTGGGGTCCTAGCACCGATCCCTGCGGTACCCCACTAGTCACTGCCTGCCACTTGGAAAAAGACCCGTTTATTCCAACTTCCAATTCCAATTCCGTTTATACAGAACAATGGCATGGGAAGAGGTGAAGATGTTGCATCTGCTGTGGTTGCATGGGAAAGTGTAGCTGGAAGTTGGGATGGTGGAAGAATAAATAAGCATACCTGGTAAGAATGGTTCATCCAAAAAAGAGAGAGGCGAGGGGAAGGCGCTTGTTGGTGTGGATCATGTTGTAAGTGGCAGAAATGGCAGAAAATGATTGGAAAATGAAGAGGCAAGTGGACTGGAAGGTGAGGACAAAGGGGACCCTGTGCTTGTGGGAGAAGGGAGAGGGGACAAGGCCAGAGGCATGGGGTGGGGCAGGCCCAGCCAAGGGCCCTGTCGAAATCAATTAACACCTGCCTAAAGCGCGCAGAGGAATTTAGTAGGAGCGCATTAAGAAAAATATATTGAAAGAGCTGCAGGTGATTAAATGTGTCCGAATGTCTGTGAAGAATATGTTAAAATGTATTAATACCACACAACAACTTATATTTCATTTAATCATAAAACATGAGAGTGAACACAGTGTCTGAGTGAATGTATTCACAGCACAATCTAAGAGACAGCTGAATAATCCAGGTACAGGCCACATTTGATGAGACTGCACTTTGTGGCTTTACACTGCCTTCCGTTCCTCGGTATCTGCCAAACCAATGTAACACAAAACTTTAATCCACACCATACATAACAGCAACAAACTTCCGCTTATATTCCTTATGTGTTTAAAATGAGAGTGAAAGAAATTGACACTAGTGATGAGCATTTCAGCAAACTCACTTTTTTCATAACACAATAAAAAAACCTTGGATTTCTAGAAATGTTGAAATTAAAAACAGAAAGTGCTGGAAACCTACAACAGGTCCAGTGGGCATTTAAAAGAGTAAAACAGCCTAATGCTTCAAATGGGATCCTTCATCAGAGCTGATGAAGATTTGATGAAGGTTTCCACTCAAAAAGTTAATCTGTTTTCCTCTTTCAGATGCTGACTGACTTGCTGTGTCTTTCCAGTACTTTATTATCATTTTGGTTTAACCTAACCTTTCACATATTTACAGTGTTCCACTGTACATAAACAAGAATCATCCAAAAATTACAATTGATTGAATATGACGAGAGCCACTGGTTTGTGGTTACTGAATAAGTCACATTCCAGTTTGGATTCCTGCCATTTTTACTGACATTATGGATCACATTCGGTAATTCCGTACATTTTTCACCAAAACCCACAAACCAGAGGCACTGACCAGGAGTTCCAAAAAATTAACACCATGCGTGACAGCGTGTTTATTAAAAGATGGCAAGAAGCAACAAAACCAATCACAGTTAAATTTATTTAGACCTACAGGCTGCTCATTTATTATGCCTGCCTTTTTATCATACACACACACATAGAATCATAAGAACATAAGAAATAGGAGCAGGAGTAGGCCATTTGGCCCCTTGAGCCTGCTCCGCCATTCAATAAGATCATGGCTGATCATCTACATCAATTCCATTTTCCTGCCCAATCCCCATATCCCTTGATTCCCTTAATGCTCAAGGATCTATCGATCTCAGCCTTGAATATACTCAACGACTGAGCATCCACAGCCCCCTGGGGCAGAGAATTCCAAAGATACACAACCCTCTGAGCAAAGACATTTCTCCTCATCTCAGTCCTAAATGGCCAACCCCTTATTGGGAGACTATGACCCCTAGTTCTAGATTCTCCAACAGGGGTGGGGGGAAACCTCTCAGCATCTACCCTGTCAAGCCCTCTCAAGAATTTTTTACATTTCAATGAGATCACTTCTCATTCTTCTAAACTCCAGAGAATATAGGCCCATTCTACTCAAACTCTCATCATAAGACAGACCTCTCACCCCCAGAATCAATCGAATGAATCTTTGTTGCACCCCCACTAAGGCAAGTATATCCTTCCTTAGGTAAGGAGACCAATATTGTTCACAGTACTCCAGGTGTGGTCTCACCAAAGCCCTATATAATTGCAGCAAGACTTCCTTACTCTTATATTCCAACCCCTTTGCAAAAAAGGCTAACATACCATTTGCCTTCCTAATTGCTTGCTTGTACCTGCATCATAGAATGATACAGCACAGAAGGAGGACTTTCAGCTTATTGTGCCTGTGCCAGCTCTTTGGTAAAGCAATCCAATTAATCCCACTTCCCTGCTCTTTCCCCATGGCCCTGCAATTTTTTTCCCCTCAAGTGTTTATCCAATTCTCTTTTGAATGTTACTAATGAATCTGCTTCCACCACCTTTTCAGGCAGTGCATTCCAGATCACAACACCTCGCTGTGTAAAGAAATATTTTCTCATGTCGTCCCTGGTTCTTTTGCCTATCAACTTAAATCTGTGTCCTCTGGTGACCGACTGTTCTGTCACTAGAAACAGTTTCTCCTTATTTACTCTATTAAAACCCTTCATGATTTTGAACACCTCTAACAAATCTCCCCTTAACCTTCTCTATTCTAAAGGAGAACAAGCCCAGCTTCTCCAGTCTCTCCACATAACTGAAGTCCCTCAGCCCTGGTGCCATTCTAGTAAATCTCCGCTGCACCCTCTCCAAGGCCTTGACATCCTTCCTAAAATGGGGTGCCCAGAATTGAACACAATACTCCAGCTGAGGCCTAACCAGTGTTTTATAAAGGTTTAGCATAACTTCCTTGCTTTTGTGCTCTATTCCTCTATTAATAAAGCCAAGGGTCCTATATGCTTTTTTAACAGCGTTCTCAACTTGTCCTGGCACCTTCAATGTTCGGTGTACATACACGCCCAGGACTCTCTGTTCCTGCACCCCCTTTAAAATTGTACTATAGTACTTCGTTTATATTGCCTCTCCTCATTCTTCCTACCAAAATGTAGCACTTCACACTGCTCTACGTTAAATTTCATCTGCCATGTGTCTGCCCATTTCACCAGTCTGTCCATATCCTCCTGAAGTCTGTTACCGTCCTCCTCGTGGTTTACTACTTTTCTGAGTTTCGTATCATCTACAAATTTTTCAATTATGCCCCGTATACCCAAGTCCAGCTTAATAATATATATCAAAAAGAGCAGTGGTCCTAATACCGACCCTAACCTAACCACATTAACCTAATATTTAATTTGGTTTTGACCACAGAAATGAAATCTCGGCACAAGCTGTTTTACCAAAGCTTATTTTGTTGTTGGTTGGTTAATTATCAAGTGAAACCATGTATTCCTAATGGTTGATGTTGGCTCAGTGGAACTCACGGTGACACTTAGGTTATGAAACAAGTGTGTTTTTTTAACAGAGTAAAAAGCACAAAAAAATGTGGTCCCCTCAGATGGTGGTTGATAAAGATGGCTTTGGAAAATGCTCAGAGGAAGGCCACAAGAACGATTCTCAGCTTAAGCACCTTAGTTATTCGGATACGGTTAAAAATCTGGGCCTATTCACTTTCGAGATGCAGAGATTTAAGGGAAATTTGACAGAGGTCTATAAAATAGTTAAAGGGCTAGATTGTGTTCCTATTGTAAGATTGTTTTCATTTGATAGATTGGGGAAGACCAGGGGGTCATGCGTATATGTTATGTAAGGGTCGGGATAGTTAGATGTTAAGCAGTTCTTCTTTTCCCAGAGGATAGTAGACCTGTGGAAGAATTTTTCCGGCTCGTGAAGTAGCAACTCTCTGCAAACCTTAAAAAGAGAGCTGGAGCAGTTCCTGGCTGGGGAAGAGATAACATCTTATTAAACGGAGATGAAATACCAGGTAATACAAGCATGGTTAACGTGATCTCCTGGGCTAGTTTTGAGCACTTAAGGGGGATGGAGAGGAATTTCCAGATTTTTTTCCCCCTAATTGACCTTGGATTTTGTTTTGCCTCTCCCAGGAGATTACATGGTGGGAAGGGAGTGTTTAATCATGATACTTCACGCATCACAACTATGTGCAGCAGGCTTGATGGCCCAGATGGTCCTTTCCTGCCCGCCGTTTTCGTATATTTGTATGCCAAGTTAAATGCCTTAGTTGATAATAAATTGTAGACTTGCTGAGCACTTTTATTAATCATAATGCAAAACTAATATACAAATATGAACAAATTCCACAAATGCAGGTCTAAGTATCATTTGCCTCCTGGCCTGGCCTACTAGTTTGACTCATATAAGCATCCTTTGATCATATCAGCTCCTAATTTTGAGGTGACAATCTCCTACTTCAAAAATCATTGAAGTAAATACATAGAGCAATTTGTTTCCTCTCATCAGACTAAATCAGAGGCTATATACATGGCTGGTGACAACAGCAGATATAAAAATGTTCACAAATTACTTTTTGGCTCATCAAAATAATTAGATTTGCTCTTTCTCTGTTGCCTTAGCAGCACATAAGACTTGAGCTTGTCGAGGGTGGGGGAAGGGCTGGGTAGCAGGAAATGGGGCAAGCAAGCCCTTTTGTGCTTTTTATTATAAAATTTTCACCAACCCAGCACATGAAAAACAGCTTTATACACAGGTGAAAGCAACTTGAAACGCTCTTACCTGTTAGCAAGGTTGGTGTGAGGTTCACTATGCTTTCTCTTTCCCTCCCCTTTCCCACCCACACCTTCCCCTAAAAAAAAAGAACGCCAGCATACCTGAATGATATCTAAAGGAGCTTTGTTTGTATTTGTGCCAAGTAGGTACTAAAATCTAAGCTGTGCAGAACAGTTTATTTCTAACATTTTTCGGAAAGGTAAATTTGGTCAATGTTTGAACACCCAGAATTTTGACTGAGTTTGAACGTGCAGTATTCAATTAGTTCAAGACAGTCAGGATCAGTTCGCAATACTCGCACAAGATGCTCAACTATATTAAGGGATGTCAACTAGTCACTCGCCTCAGCATGACAGTGGCAATACCGAGGGAGCATAAACTGGAGGGAGGGTCACCAGCCCAGCTCCTATGCCAGGACGGAGCTTGCCTTGAAGAGGCCAGAGAGTGACAAGGAGGAAGAGAAAAGAAATAAGTAAATAAAGGAATCGCTTGTACTATACAAAGGAAGACTGATTGAGAGATTCCAACCAATCCATTAGATCAACCTCAGCATCCCAGGACGGTGCAGCTTATTGACCATTATTGCTTAAATGATTCATCTAGTCTTAATGCATTCACTAATAAAGATAGAGAAAAGACTTGCCGATATCCCGACTGCCATCTCTTGGGAAAAAAACATGGCAGCACCAGCAGGAGAACAAGTGATGATTTGAATGAGGTAATTGATTTCCTCTGCGCTGCCAAAACAACTCATGGGCACAGAGGTGTATACATGACGTACACAATTGTGTACAAATTTATTTCAGCGGAGAAATCAATCACGTCATTCAAAGTGCCATTCGTTCACATCTTGCGCTATTTTTATGTTGAACCTCAGTGAACAATTTGCCCAGATCAACTTTTTCGACCCCATTTATGAAAAAAATCATGAAAAAAATTCAATTAGGTCACCTTAAAGTCTCTCCTTTTCCAAAGAGAAAAGCCTTAATCTATCATTTTACACAGACTCATCATGACTGCTTACCTCCATACTTAGTTTCTAGCACAATATGTAATAGTTTCACCCATGCCAGTGCAGTTCAGGCCAAACAAAGCATTTCTTACTTTTTGCAATTGCAAAGATTTTCTTTCATCCTTTTAGTGATGTTTTTGTACCAACTGAATTGAGAGTTGGTGGTGTTGGAGAAGGGGACATTTTCTAATTTGAGGTGCCTGGTGTCGGCATCAAGCACTCTTGATCACGTAAAAATACAGAGCAAAGCTTCCTCTATTTCTGCCCCATCAATGTGTTTTAAGAAGTAGTGACTGACCAGTGTGACTTCCCTCTCCCCTCCCCATCTCCCCTTTCCCCATCCACACCCTGCCCCCTCCACCCCTGATCACAGGAAAATACATTACGTAGACATCAGATGGAGGTAGGATTGGCTTGAATGTGATGTCACCTATGATCAGCCTGTCAACATTGACTGTCCAGTCTCCTCACACATTTAAAATATCTGCTTAAGTGAAGTACTTAAACAAAAGCAAGATACTGCGGATGCTGGAAATCTGAAATAAAAGCAGAAAATGCTGGAAATAATCAGCAGGTTAGGCAGCATCTGTGGAGAGATAAACAGAGTTAACCTTTCAGGTTGGTGGCCTTTCGTCAGATGACCTGCTGAGTATTTTGAGCATTTTCTGTTTTTCTATAAGTGAAGTACTTGATGATGGTCTGTGCGTCAGGAGAGAAAACAGAAACACACAAAATAAGTCTCAATGACCAAAATTAGTCTTTATTTAAATAAAATGAAATGTCAGCTGATGGTTTAAAAACTGGTGTCTAATTAAACAATCACATTGCGTAGTTTAAAATAATTAATATTTGTATTTTGCCATTAATATTTTTGAGATATTATTTTTAGGACATCAATTAAGTTATCGCTTCCCACGTCCCATCTTCATCCAATTTTTATAGCACTAATTCCACTAAATAATAGGTTGGCGAAGTTTGTTGCTCACCTTTACTTTGCTTTCAGTTGGTTTTGCTACTTTGGGTCTTTCTGCGTGTGACGTCTACTCACACTTGCTGTGCCCAGATTAAGTCACCTTTCATTTCAATAAACTGCATTTATTCTACATTTAAAAAAAAAATTAGCATCTCAAAAGCATTAGAAAAAATGTACGCCTGCAATAGAAAGTCATTTCCTCAGCTGTAACACATTGCATCAGTATAGAAAGTGGACAGTGTATTTCAACTGTAAACATTAGGAAACTATTCCTTAGTCAGGTTAGTGCCTCACTGAACCAAGGTTCTGTACAGAAGAGTGAGAGCTTAATGTAAGAACGTAAGAATCAGGAGCAGGAGTAGACCATGCGGCCTCTCGACCTGCTCCGCCATTCAATAAGATCATGGCTGTTCTTCTACCTCAACTCCACTTTCCCGCCGGATCTCCATATCCCTTGATTCCCTTAGTATCCAAAAATCAATCAATTTCAGTCTTGAATATACTCAACGAATGAGCATCCACAGCCCTGCGGCCCTCTGGGGTAGAGAATTCCCAAGATTCACAACCCTGGAATTAAACGATCCTTGTGCTGCAACTAGCCAAAGTGTAACAAAAGAAGGAAACTCAACAAATTCGCAAATAATATCAAAGAGGAAGTGCCTGAGGACTAACTGTCAGCCCTTGGCTTATCAATTGTTGTGCTTGTATGGACTTACTGAAGAAATATGTAGGGAGTTATCCCATCTCCTAATATATGTACAAGCTCAGGCAGAAGACATTGGTGGTATATCTATAGAACATAAAAATGGTGAGAGGGCACAACATGCTTTAAGTATTGTGTCTGTAGGTGACACTGTGGGGGTCACATTATTTGACCCACAGTGGGACTCAATTAATATTATGTGATAGCTTCCCTGTACATGACTTTGAACTTCCCCCTTCCTCCCATATGGAAGCTTTTGTTTGGCATACGATACACAATTTGAGGGGTATTAAGTGATCTCAGCCTTTGTCTGTTTGCCTCGCCCACTCAGCATTTCCCTTGAAGATCATCTCAGCCTGCTTGCTGCGTCATACTCACATTGCAGCTCTTACCAACCCTGTATAATCAATTCAAAGGCCATCTTTAATTAAAGCCTCGTGTAACTCCCATGATAATGGTCAGACATGCTTGACTCCACTACCCAACAGTGAAGCCTCTCTCTAGCTCCCACACAGACCCCTGTACCCATACTGTACTGCATGCAACTGCTGACCTAGTTCTCAGACATAGAAACTCACACCGCCATCTTCTTCCTGTTAAAAGACCATTTCAAACTCCCAGCTTTTACCTTTTATCCATGTGCAGCCCTCCCTCCCCCCCCCACACCGCTCAGAGACTTTTCAGCCTTATAACTTACTCAGTCCCACTGCTAAGCCACCCAGCATCATCCATGCCCCCCTCTCCCCAACCCCTCCTCTCCTTCCTCATCTCTTCTCCTTCCCTTCATCTCCCATCTCTTCTCTTCACTCCCTTCTCTCCCCCTTCCCTCCCTTCCCCTGCCCTCTTCACACTCCCTCTCCTCTCCTTCTCACCCTCTTCTCTCTCTCCCCTCTCCTTCCCCTCTCCCTGTTTGCCTGCCACCACTCCCTCTTCCCCCCCATTCCTCACCTTCTCTTCCTCACCTCCCTCCATGTCCTGTCCTTCCCCTTCCCTCTCCCCCTTCCCTCTCTGCTGCTCTCCCCCTCCCCCACCTCATTCCTACTCCCTCCTTTCCCCCTCCCATCCGTCTCTTCTCCCTCCCTGTTCCCCTTCCCCTACCTTGGTCCAATTATCTCCTTGCTCGCTAACCCTGCTTGACCTGAGTGCTGGACTTGGCCCATCCTGTGCAATACCATGAGAAATCAACTAGTATATTTTAAAATTTCCCCAGCTATTTAATAGAACTATTTTAAACCATATATCATAATCAAAGTGCTGTTTGAGACAGTAAAGGGCAATACACTTGCTGTTTAAATAAAGAAAGGTTTTCACCAATGTATATTCTGAAGTACTAATCTTCTTAGGGAACATTTGAAAATCTCTGAATCTTTGTACTGCCCAAATTAGCATTGTCATTGAATGGGGAGGGATTTAGTCATGTTATTGAAGATCAGCTGCCCTTATCCTCCGAGTCCTTATAGCAGGCGTTCAAACCAGTCCAAGGAAAAGCCTAAATGATAGCTTATCACTACCAACATAGCGGCTGGCTTGGAAGCATAAACAATTTCTAAGCAAACAAATCAAGATTTGTAGCAGTTACGGGACCGTAATCAATATGTATACAAACAGCAGTGAATCACGGCTGGCCCTTTTTATAGCTTTCACACCAGCTGCTGCGCGTGCTCCTATTGCATCCATTCCACAGTCTAAAATAATGTAGTTGGTCAGTAATACAATCTGAGATGGAGTAACAATATTCTGGATGCTTAGGGACAAGCAATGTTAAAGGCACTATATAAATGCAAGTTGTTGCTGCGGTCTGCATTGGTTGCTGCTTGCCCATTCAGATAAATGTAATTAGTAAGATCTCGATGACTCCGTTGGTCAGCTGTGAGTAAAAGTAATGGAGTCAATACAGATTAGAAGGTTCCAGGTTTTAATTCCCTGGTCTGTGCTTTATTAACTGATCTCAACCTGGTTGATGGTAGGCGTGCTACCATGTCCTCAGAACCCCTAGTGTAGGGAGTAGTTAGTCAGCCATGGCTTTTAGTCCTGATCACTACCCTATAACCCCGACGGAAAATGCGTTAGGGCTCAGCTGTGATGCCCCTTATGGTGGAATAGCCTGTCAACACTCACCGTTTAGGCTCAAATATGAAGAATGGCCACTGGGGTGAGGTACAAGAGAGCAACTGTGGAGCCGTACTCTAACAGTAGCCAATGTCATCGGGAGGGAAGAAAATCGGCACAAAATAACCTAATCCTGGATGAATCTAAGAAAGTATTTACGACCTCCACCTATCATTTTCCCCCCTTTCACTTTTACAGTTGGGTGCAGGTCACTACAGAATGTGGAGACCCAACTGTACTATTAGCGATAATGTATTAAAATTAGCTCCTGGTATTTAACTTCACTGAAACTGGTCTCCTTAATATGACGGCACGTTAATAAACCCATGGTCCACAATGCTATTGGTTCCCAGAATGTGGAGGCGTTGATGCAGGAATAACTGTATCTCCTGTCAGCTGCGCTCCTATAACATAAAAGTGCCGATTGTTCCACCACGATCCTCGCCAACATTCCTCCCTCAATCAGTAACACCAAAAAACAGATTAACAAGTCATTCGTCTCATCATAGTTTAGGGGACATCGCTGATGAAGAATGATTGTCACCTTTGCCTGTGTAACAGCCACTGTACGTCAGTAGTAATTAATTGCATGAAGTGCCTAGAGACATTTCAATATGGAAAAATGCTACAATGAAAGTGTTAATATCGTTGATCATATTGGCAGAATTACAATTGTATATTTCAGATATTGCACAGGGAGTCGTTAAGGGGTTTCCGTACTTTGTTGTCAGAGAATTGCTTCTCACTTTAAAATTACAACATTTTTTACAAAATTAGATTTAATCCTTTCAGTAATCAAATGTCACAAAACGTCCAGATTTTGACATTGCAGTCACTTAGCATAATGGCGCAGGAGCTCAAACAGAATTGCTTGCGTGGCTGGCGCAGGACTTCAGCTATGAAGAGAGACTGGACAGGCTGGGGTTGTTTTCCTTCGAGCAGAGAGGGCTGAGGGGGGACCTCATTGAGGTGTACCAAATTATGAGGGGCATAGATAGGGTAGATAGAAAGGAACTTTTCCCCTTAACAGAGGGGTCAATAACCAGGGGGCATAGTTTCAAGGTAAGGGGCAGAAGGTTTAGAGGGGATTTGAGGAAAAACTTTTTCACCCAGAGGGTGGTTGGAATCTGGAACTCACTGCCTGAAAGGGTGGTAGAGGCAGGAACCCTCACAACATTCAAGGAGCATTTAGATGAGCACTTGAAACGCCATAGCATACAAGGCTACGGACCAAGTGCTGGAAAATGGGATTAGAATAGACAGGGCTTGATGGCCGGCGTGGACACGATGGGCCGAAGGGCCTCTTTCTGTGCTGTGTAACTCTATGACTCTATGAGGACTTCAAGTGTGCAGAATACCGAACTCAGGGTCACTGTCCAGCTTGATGTTCTACCTCACGCCAGCCTCTTTACGTTGTATTTCAGGTTTCTGACTTTGATTTCTTCATCGCAAATCGATAAATGTAAATATTTGCAGCACATAGCGGGGGTAGAAATGGGTATGCTTTGTGCCCATGTTTTTGGGCATAAGCTGGGCGCAAAGCAGACCAATTTAACAGTGGGAAGGCTTAACGCCTGTTTAAGGGCCTTGCGGAAATTAGTCAGCGATGAGCAGGGAAGGTGACGGGCCTCGGGATTTGTCAGCCTGCGGCCATAGCATTGCCATAGAAAATATTTGTTGCATTTTAATGCATAAAGATTGCTATATGTAATGCACTTATTCTAAAAGGTGCTCTCATACAATCTTTGCTTCAAGTGCTGTTTAGTATGGTTATAAAAAGGTGGCAATTCAGTGCCATGTTATAAATGGGTAAAAACTACAAGGGCAACCACAGCCAACAACGAGAGGCAAGTTTCAGAGTTATTTTCAAACCCTTACTGTGGAGAAAGATGGAGCAGGAGTTTGCCCCCGACTCCATAGGCATCACGATCGCCCCTCCCCCCCCGCCTCACCCCACCCCGTCCCGGGTTTTACCTGAGAACCACCGCTGGCGAGGCAGGCGGCCCAATGCTGATTTTTCTCATGGGGTGATCTGTGGCCTGCGACAGGCACCGGCATCTCACCCCGGGTGTGTAGATGAGACCCGAGGGCCGCTTCCTGGTAATCCTCAGCCTCTTGGTTCGGGCGCGGCGAGGCTAGGCTCAAAAAACGGGCCCAGACTAAAAACTACCCCGGGGAGCTTTCTCTGATCAGCATTGCTGCTGGTGTCTTCTCCAGCCCACTGAATCGCTGGAATGTTATCTGGTGAGGTTAGAACTTTGGGTCCGGACCTCATGTCAGTGCAGTGTCTTACCCCTCACTCAATCTTTATGATTTGGTTTCCATTTCATGCTCTTTTGTAACTTTGCTGGGTTTGTGGGGGTTGCATTTGGCCATTGTTACTAAGATGCTTATGTGGTGTAAAACTCCAGAAGCAGTGGTACTGGTAAGTACTTAAAGGCTGCATAGGTACATAGAAACATAGAAGATAGGAGCAGGAGTAGGCCATTCGGCCCCTCGAGCCTACTCCGCCATTCAATGAGATCATGGCTGATCATCCAAATTCAGTACCCTGTCCCTGCCTTCTCCCCGTATCCCTTGATCCCTTTAGCCTTAAGAAATATAGCTAACTCCTTCTTGAATATATTTAAGTACCTTGACTTAAAGAAAAATTGGCTATCCTGGAGAGATTACCAATTTGTAATGTAAGACATCTGAGCTACTTAAAAAATTTACAATACGTTGAAGTGTGCAATTAAGATGATTGGCAGATGAGTACTTCACAGCAGCTCAAAACAAACTGCACATTGTTTTGGCAACTGCTCAAAAACAGGAATGGTTAGTTATATTATTTAGGCATACTGACAACGTACATCAATTACTTCCAGCTACGCTTTTACTTTTTCATTACTTGGGCCACTGTGGCTTTAAGTTCCGCTCTCAAGTCGGGCTGCACCCAGACGATAAGTTGCCAATCAAAGCCAGCTGGGCCTTGCAGAGCACCAAGTGAGGGCAAGCTATCTTATTGATGGATGGAAGAGAAAATAGGTAGAAATGCCCCTTCAGAACCACTTCAGCACACTCGGCTTCCTGGCTCCAGAGCTCCAGAGCGGCAATGGTCATCACCAGTGGAGACCGAGCTGTGTTGCCATGAAGGATTAAAAAAAGAGCAAAATGAGAATGCACAAGATAATCAACCAGGTCATGGGTGCACCAGTGTGGCAGGCAGGATACCCAGCACATCAAAGGAGCGCCTTGGTTCCACTATAGCAGTAATTCTGGGCTATCGAGTCTGTCGTTTTACCAAAATAAATATATGATTTTGAATGATAAAGTAGCAGGGATATGTAGAAATAATGATCCTTCTACTGAACCCATTCCAAATGGTATTTGCTAAGTCACTGTAGAGTTAATTTTCCACCACCACCTTTGTTAATAAACATGCTTCCATATCAGGGGACATTTTATGATGTTAGTCAACAGATAAGCAGAGCCAAAACAGATAGGGTTGAACAGTTAACTTCTGGGCAGTCTTTCTTACTCGTCTTCAAAATCTGATTGAACACAAGAACATAAGAAATAGGAGCAGGAATCGGCCACTCGGCCCCTCGAGCCTGCTCCGCCATTCAATAAGATCATGGCTGGGCTTGGGCTCAAAGCCACTTCCCTGCCCGCTCCCCATAACCCTTCACTCCCTTAACTTGCAAAAATCTGTCTATCTCCACCTTAAATGTATTTAATGACCCAGCCTCCACGGCTCTCTGGGGCAGAGAATTCCACAAATTTACGACCCTCTGAGAGAAGAAATTCCTCCTCATCTCAGTTCTAAAAAGGCGACCCTTTATTCTGAAACTATGCCCCCGAGTTCTAGATTTCCCCACGAGGGGAAACATCCTCTCTGCATCTACCTTGTCGTGCCCCCTCAGTATCTTATATGTTTCAATAAGATCACCTCTCATTCTTCTAAATTCCAGTGAGTATAGGCTCAACCTGCTCAACCTTTCCTCATAAGTCAACCCCCTCATCTGGCATAATTGTAGGTGACCAATAATTCTACTGCTGCTACATAAACTGGATTACAGAGACCTCCTTACAGAAGAGGTGACAGTACTCAGGTAGGCTTAAAGGGAGAATCAGGTGAGCTCCCCAAATCTCTGAGTAGATAAATTTGGTGTGGTGCTAACATCCAGAAGGTCCCGGGTATAATATCTAGTCAGTGATGTAAGAAAACTACTAGGCACTTGGTCTAAGCGTTAAAGAAAGCTTTAATCAACTGTTTTACAACATGGAGGTCTAGTTGTGTCCTTCACTTCACTAGTTCCTGTTAAGAATGTCCTGCGCAAGCTAGGCCCGTGCCCCAGTATTTATACTCTCCCTGGACAACGCCACCCGTAGGCCGCTCAGTATTATTTCATAAGTATTTCTTTTATGAATGACTGATTCACGTCAGTCAGTGCTGAATAAACTGATCTCAAACCAGGGCAACAGTTGAAGGGCTCTATCATTGGCCTGAGCTCCACTGAGCTGGGGAAGAGGAGCAAAAAAAATTGGCTCCCAGTCCCAATTGTGATCCAGTGAATCCTGCTGGAAAGTGCATGCATGTGGACATTTGGTGAGGACAGGATTGAGCTTGATTGCAATGGCCTTCATGGTAGAATGGCCTGCCATTCACTGCCTAGGTTCACACTTGAAAAAGGGCCCATTTGGACAATATAATGGACTATTAGTACTTGTGGAACCTGTATCTGAATGAGAGTCACTGTCCTCGGGAGTAGAGAGCTGGGAAGAACGCTGGAGGTAAGGGGAGTGCTAATTAAGCAATGATATACATCGACCATCTGTATATAGTATATTAAAAATGGCAAGTCTAATGCAGCTAGACATCACTTTCCAGAAGTCACCCACTATGTTATAGGTGCAAAACAATTTTAAAACAAGAGAGAAGGAAAGAGAGGCATTTCATCCCGGGTTTCGAAGTTTACAAAAACCTTACAATCTGCAAACTTCCTTCACCAAACTACAATTAAACTCTTACTGACCTCACCCTAATATTTAATAAACTTTGGGACCTCAAAAGGACATTGTGTCACTTTAGTAGCAGAATAATACACTGTGAATTACACGGTGTATATGTGAAGGAATAAGCCATATTTCAGAAAAATACACCATCATATGAACAGAATTCTGATTTTATTAATACCTGACATACTGGGTTTAAAGGGCTGGAAAGCCTCGGGGACACAGGCTGCAAACAGAAAACAGGCTGCTGAGATGGGATGGTTTGATAACACAAAAGTTGTAAACACCATAAGTGTTTGAAATGGGAATTGGTTAAAAATACTAAAACAATGGCCCTATTGAAATAGCAGTTTGGCGCTTCCAGAAGGTCTAGAGTTTGGGAAAAACACAATGGAATGACCCAAGTAAAGTGTTATAAACTAACACGTTGAACAGAAACATTAAAAGAGGCATGTGCCTTTGAAAAGATGACATCAAGTAAAAGAAACACCTGCTGGTCAAATAGTTTTTATGTTAAACTTGGAAGACAAGAGACATATTTCTTAATACAACCATTGAGATAGCTAGGAAACAAGTAAACACCCTAGTTGAAGTGTCTTTAATTTACATGTTGTAAATATGATACCAACAGAACACTTTGAAGATATGACTTCAATAGATGACACCAAGCAATCACATGGTTTTTGTATTGAACTTGGAACACCATGGAGACACAACGTCTGCTAATAACCAGTTAAGCCAATATTAAGAATTGAATGGAAGACCTTCGATAAGAATGACATCAAAGAGATAAATCTGTTATAGCCATTTTTTGATAAGTTTTTGGAACACCTAAAGGTAGAGACATAATTATGCATGCAGCAGCTAAATTGACAGTAAGAATAGAAAAAAGTCAACAGAGAGATGACTAGAGATAATTAGCTTACATCAGCAGAAAACTTCAAAGGATAAACCACCTAAAAAAGGTATAAAATAGAGCTTTTTCAGATAGGCAGTCAGAAGTCGCTAGAAAGGGCGAGCAATTCTCGCAACTTCAGAGGCACACTCTGTAAGTTATTAACTTTGAGTCTCGGGAATCACAAGGTACTTTTAATTTGATTTTGGTGGATATTCTGGATTAGAATTAAGAGTAAGAAATGTAAAACTGTACGAAGTTTAGATTTGAGAATAAGGATCTCTGAGAAAAAGAAATGTAAGCTACTTGTTTTTGAACTGTTAAAGTTGTGATTGACTTATCAGCTGTTAACTGAATGTTGGTTCTTTAATAAATGTATATATTTTTAGAATTGTCTCACAGAGTATTTCTGTATCAAACTCGCGAACTCAATTTCTGTACACTCTTTTGTAAGGAGTTGCAGAATTCTGGGGGGGGGGGTGTTTCTGGACCCTCATAATATCCGGAAGGTTACAGTCTAGTTAAACGTATTAAAAGTGCTATCCAGAGGACGGTAACATCTTCAGTCGTTTCTTTCCTTTAGGGAGAGATAGTCTGAACCTTTAGACCTAATTAAGCGTCTTATAGAATTTGGCTATCTCTAACTTTAGTTGAAGGTGAACGTCTGGGGAATACGCCTGCTCTGGGATAGGCTAAAAAGGGCTAGGACTAGTAATTATCCCTTCAGTTGGTGCCCAACGTGTGTGTTAATGAGTTGATACAGAACCTATACTTATATTTATATCTATATCCATCTTGTAGATTGTTAAGTATAGAAGGAGTGTTTTACTGACAGTGGTTCTAAGACCCAGATTTAGGTCTTTAGAGATGACAAGACCCTAATCAGGTCTTGTAGAACTTAAATCAGAACTCCCTCAATATACCATTGAGGTCTAGAAATTTCTTATAAAGTTCATATTAAATCCTAACCAAGGTTAAGTCCTGACGAAATATTAAACCCTAACCAAGGTTAGGTCCTGAAGAAATGGCAAACCCTGTCGGAATTGGCCAAGTCTTTTTATTAGAAAATTCAAACGATTGCCTTATTAGGGGAAATAATCCTATCCCTGTACCTCCACAAAACCAAGTGATAATTTTTGAAATAGAAGGCTTTGATGCCGAAGGAGCCATTAGAACTCATGGCACGATTGATGTTGATCACCAGAACCAGGGGATACAGAATATCCTGTGGGATAATCAAACAAATACTCCAAATCCATTAAATTCCTTAAAGATAAGGTGCACACCTGCACAATTGGGAGAGGCCTAATGAACGGTGCCCAACAAGGTGGTGGCAACCATGGCCAAATAGCAGGACCCGGAGAAGCCTATGCTCCTGGGGGCCATGGATTCCGGTTAAGGTGGCAAACTCATGATGAAATAAATGACAACAATCTTCGAGAAAACTATAGACAGCTTAGAATCCATTATAATCAATGCCGACAGGCACTAGCTCACTCTTATCTAAATGCTGGAGGTGCAATGATTAATGGTCCAGTAAACCAACCCCAGCAACCACAAATTGTGCCCCTCGGTCAAGTAAACCTGAGCTCTATCTACACAATGTGTGGTAGACCAGGAAAAAACAGCCAGGAAAAAACCTGCTGGATTCTAACTAACCTTGATAAATTGGAAACCTGTTGCCAAGATTGGAATACTCAACACCTGAGACAACAAATGACGATTAAAAAAGAGACATCCCAACAATCCTCAGCTGGGATGGGGATAGTAGTAGGGACTTTTCGAGATTCCTATTCTTTTTATCCAAAAGAATTACTGTCTATACCCCTTGGCCATAAGACTGAAGCCACAGCATTAAGGTATGCTTTAGAGAAAGCAGACCTTATTAAACCCACACTGTGGGAAGATATTCTCCATTCGAGAATGGAGAAAAAGAATTGTCAAGTGATTCATGTAAACGGGCATACCACTGGGACAGTACACTCAAAAGGAAACAGTCTTGCAGATGAACAAGCGAAATGTTCGGTCTGCATGACACCCTCTCGAGAGGGGCCTGCCAATGTTAGTGTAATCACTAGGGCAGAACGGGCAGCTAATCAGGATGAGGAATTGATTCAGCTATTAGACCCGACAAAAGAGAATCCACCAGGATATCCACCAAAGTACTTTTACTCGGAAACCCCTACGGGTATTGTACTAGTTAAGTTGCCCAAAGGAAACCGAGAGGTACCCCCGAGACACAAACGAGAACAGCTTGTAAAAAAAAAGCTCACGAGGGCATAAGTCAAGCACATTGTGGTGCCAGAACAACATCCTACAAATTGACTCCTTATATTGGTGGCCAGGCATGCTTAAAGCCTGTAAAACATACGTGGCAAATTATGAGCCATGCTATTTAACCAATACGTCATCACTAATTAAGCCACCACCATTCTCCTGTGAAAGCTGATGAGCCAATGGGAAAATTCTTTATTGACTTTATTTGACCACTTCCCCCATCTTTGGGATATAGACATGTTCTCGTTTGTGTGGATGGATGCACTTCCTTCTGCTGGCTGGTTCCCACAAAAACTGTTTCGGAAAACGCACTCGCCAGGACTATTTCTGATATAATTACTGTAGCTGGTGCACCCAAAACCTTACACTCCGAACAAGGCGGAGCCTTTGTATCTAAGGTCTTCAAAGACTACTGCGAACAAAGGGGATTGGGTTAGAGCAGAGCACGCCACGTCATCCGCAATCAGCGGGACTGGTGGAATGTAAAAATCGGGAAGTAATAAAGCTATTGGTCAAACTGTTGAGAATCAGGGGGAATAAGTGGACCACCATCATTCCAGAGGTGCAGCTATCACTCAATAATGTGCCCACATCTGCATCAGGGACAGTGTCCCCTAAAACTCCATATTATCTGATGTATGGGGTTGCGATGCATACACCGTGACGTAATAAAGACTCACTGCGCACTTGGTTGTACATAAAGCAAGGCTTTAATCGACTTGTAACAAAACATGGAGGTCTAGTTAGTAGTCACTAGCTTCCTGTTTCCAGACTGTCTCTGGCCAAGGTGGGCCCACGCCCGAGTATTTATACTCCTCGGGCGGCGCCCTCAGCTGGCCGTTCAGTAGTACTTCTTGTAGAAGTTGCGATTTATGACACACCGCTTATCCATAGATCTTTTATTGCCTCTACACTCTCTGATTCCTTGACCCGACAGCGACAGTTAGATTTTTTTTTAAAGTAACAAAGGAGATTCATCGAATTGATCAGAGGATAAGGGAAGCAAATAGGCAGAAAAAATTGACAAACAAAGCATGGCAACCCCTAGCAGGAGAATGGGTACAGGAAAAGAAGTTCGAGCAAAAACCAGGTTTAAGACCGAAGTGGAAAAAACCTGTTCAAATTCATTCTGTTATTAACGAAAGAACAGTTCAAATACATGAACGGCAAGCATATTCTTAAAACTGTCTCCATAGACAATATCAAAAGATGCCTTGCGGGATACCGAAAAGGAGGAACAATGCAAGGTGCAGTCGTACACTGTCTTTCAAGACCCAGCTTGGAGCACGACACAGGAAATGGATGCGATCGAATTACTGACGACGGTCAGTCAGACGGTGTCACCGGCTCTTCCACACATTGCTTGGCAACGCATCAGGAATTGGATTTGTGAAAAGCAACAACCGAAACAAGGAAAGATCAACGAGTTACTTCAGCGAAAGAGGAAGACAGCGCGGATAAAGAAGGAATCAACTGAGTGCCTCACAAGGCCTTTACGACAACACGCATCTGTACACACGCCAGATCAAAGGAACAGCGTGTCAAGCTTCAATTAGTTTCAACTGACGTCTCCTTGACTCGTGTGAATAACTCACCTCTATGGAACGTACATCTGCTGATTGGACATTCTAAGCACATGTTGTTTCGCTCATTGCATGACTATGTACTTACCATCCTTTTAAATTGTGTTGAATTTAAAATAAGACAAAACATTGTCCTAGGATGACTTAAAAGGAATTTTCATGTAGCACATGATTGTGCATCTCGTGAACTTAATATGCTATTGTAACCTCATGAGGAACAGTGACCAAACTCTGTCTAGATGTTCCAGCTCATTGTTTGGTCAAGAAGGGGGTGTGAAGGAGTAAGCCATATTTCAGAAAAATGCACCATCATATGAACAGAATTTTGATTTTATTAATACATGACATACTGGTTTTAAAAGTCTAGGGGGGTGAAATTGGGTGAGGAACGCCACCTGTTAGCGCCTAAAGAGGCAGTCAGTGGCTGTAGCGCCACTGGCTGCGCCTCCCGCGATATTCAGAAGGGGCGCTAATGGTGGCGTTAGCCTGTTGCGCTGCGCCGCCATTGATGACATCATCGGTGTGCGCAGCGCCCCATTAGCGCCCCGTTCGTGATATTTGGTAGCGAACACCGCTGTAGCGCCATTCGCTACCTGCGCCCGGTTCACGAGGCCTTGCTGTGCCGGCAGCAGCGCAAGTTAAGGTGGAGGTGCGAGGCGGCCGCCTTTTTCGGTGGCATCCTGCCAGCCCCTCCATCCCCGGCCTCCTGACCCCCCCCCCCGCGGCATTGCCGGCTGTTCCCCGAGAGCCCGGCACTTCTGCTCGGTGCCAGGCTCTTTTGCCGGCACTCGCGATCAGGGATCGCGCTGTTGCAGGCCCCTCCCCCTTAACAATGGGAGGAAGGCCTGCAGTACCGCAGTGTGCCGTGCCGCAGTGTGTGGCGCTGCGGCACGTTGCGCTCTGATATTCAGTTTCAGCGCCCTAAGAGGGACGTGGAGCGCCTCGAGCCTCGCCCCGTGTCCCTCGAGGGTTTCTGAAACTGAATTTCTGGCAATCGGTATTACTCCCAATGCAGCGCAAAAATCAGCGCCCTGGCGAACTTGCTGCCAGTTTGGCGCCTCAACCCAATTTCTAGGCCTAGAAAGCCTCGGAGACACAGGCTGCAAACAGAAAACAGGCTTCTGAGATGGGATGGTTTGATAACACAAAAGTTGTAAACACCACAAGCTTTTGAAATGGGAATTGGTTAAAAATACTAAAACAATGGCCCTATTGAAATAGCAGTTTGGCGCTTCCAGAAGGTCTAGAGTTTGGGAAAAACACAATGGAATGACCCAAGTAAAGTGTTATAAACTAACACGTTGAACAGAAACACAGAAACATTAAAAGAGAGGCATGTGCCTTTGAAAAGATGACATCAAGTAAAAGAAACACCTGCTGGTCAAATAGTTTTTATGTTAAACTTGGAAGACAGGAGACATAATTCTTAATACAACTTTTGAGATAGCTAGGAAACAAGTAAACACCCTAGTTGAAGTGTCTTTAATTTACACGTTGTAAATATGATACCAACAGAACACTTTGAAGATATGACTTCAATAGATGACACCAAGCAATCACATGGTTTTTGTATTGAACTTGGAACACCATGGAGACACAACGTCTGCTAATAACCAGTTAAGCCAATATTAAGAATTGAATGGAAGACCTTCAATAAAAATGACATCAAAGAGATAAATGTTGTAGCCATTTTTTGATAAGTTTTTGGAACACCTAAAGGTAGAGACATAATTATGCATGCAGCAGCTAAATTGACAGTAAGAATAGAAAAAAGTCAACAGAGAGATGACTAGAGATAATTAGCTTACATCAGCAGAAAACTTCAAAGGATAAACCACTTTAAAAAGGTATAAAATAAAGCTTTTTCAGATAGACAGTCAGAAGTCGCTAGAAAGATCGAGCGATTCTCTCAACTTCAGAGGCACACTGTAAGTTTTTAACTTTGAGTTTCAGGGATCACAAGGTACTTTTAATTTGATTTTGGTGGATATTCTGGATTAGAATTAAGAATAAGAAATGTAAAACTGTACGAAGTTAAGATTTGAGAATAAGGATCTCTGAGAAAAAAAAGTAAGCTATTTGTTTTTGAACTGTTAAAGTTGCGATTGATTTATCAGCTGTTAATTGAATGTCGATTCTTTAATAAATTTATATATTTTTAGAATTGTCTCACAGAGTATTTCTGTATCAAACTCGCGAACTCAATTTCTGTACACTCTTTTGTAAGGAGTTGCAGAATTCTGGGGGGGGTGTCCGGACCCTCATAATATCCGGAAGGTAACAGTCTAGTTAAACTTATTAAAAGTACTATCCGGAGGACGGTAACATCTTCAGTCATTCCTTTCCTTTAGGGAGAGATAGTCTAAACCTTTAGACCCAATTAAGCGTCTTATAGAATTCGGCTATCTCTAACTTTAGTTGAAGGTGAACGTCTGGGGAATACACCTGATCTGGGGTGGCCCGAAAAGGGCTAGGACTAGTAATTATCCCTTCATATAGCTCCTGTCCTTATAAAGCACAGCATATAGCCCTGTCCTGATAAAGAAAAAAGTATCATTCAACCTATTGTGAGTAGCACCACAGGAGATTACCTAGTAAATTACAACGTGTGTCAGCTCATTATTTTACAATGGTATAAAATTAGACAGAAAGCCGCACAAGAATAAAAGAACCTCGGAAGACAAGTTGGATAGCTCTCCAACCAAAAATCTCAATCAGAAAATTCACCGCATGACATGCCATTTAAAAAAGCTAAATGTGCCATTTTGTGTACAGCAGAGAGACAGTACTTTATATGGCGCGATAAGTCAGTTTGAAAAACTGCACACGAGAATGATAATGCATACAATAACTCTGACACCTGCCACGATAACCAGCCGAACACTTTTTATTTGAAAAAGCCCCCCCCGCTGCCCCCATTACTCTTTTGATGTTGGAAAGTGAACCATAAAATTAAATGTGAAGTTTGTCAATCAGGCAGGTAGGAAAATGGCATCCGCTTAAAGTTAATTTTTTTTATATAAAAGCAAAAAAAGATCAACTTTGGACTTTCGTAGCTTACGAGCATCTCATGAAAGGTATACCTGAGAGCTAACTAAATCTGTTGGTCCTACCAGCTGCCCGTGACGAAGCCATTGTTTTACACTGCTGAATTTGTTGTTTCCCCCACTGCTCATTGAGATTGCTTCCTCTGTAAAGAGTATCTTGTGCTGTAAAAGTGAAAGGGATGTCTGGCTGGATTAATTATTGATCTGATAGCTATCGCGGACAACAACTTTCTACTTGCAACACACAAAACTGTATTGCTTTGGCTGTCGTCACGACTTACACGACAAGCTATTTGATTTTAAAGCGGCGAAGCTCATAACCAAGGCAGACCCCCACCCCCCCACCCCCTCCCCCCCACCACACACACACACAAAAATAATCCTTTATTTTCAAGCATTTTGTGGAATCTAGCTCGGTATACATACCCAGTTGGAAATTACTGTGCAAGGCCCCTGAGCACATGACCTGGAGTACTAATCACAACAGTGGAAGGAAGATAAAAAAAAAAGATTTTTGGTCACAGTACACTGCTTTTCAAATCAGCAGCGAAGTCCAAGAATGAATAATGAATAATCCAGCAGAATGCAGTCATTTCTGAACTGAAACAGCACTAGTACAAGGGGGGTGGGGGAAGAAAAGCTAAAAACCAGTCTAGTATTAAACATAGGAACTAAAAATGTAATAGAATGCGTTGTGAAGCAATAATATAGTCCATGCATATGATTAATCACATTTTAGACTGTATGCTGCTGTATATAACCTTGTGCCAGTTGTACTTATAAGGACTAGCTTGTGGTACATATCACAATAAACTGTATAATCCTACAGATGTTGCCTGCAGGATTCTAACAGGAATGTAGATTCCACTGCACGCCACCAGTTCCTGCAACCGTCTATAAAATGCATTCATCCAACTTTTAATGGTTCATATTCACACGCGAGTTCTACACAAATCAATTTATCACCACTGTAATTCAAGTGATTCCCTGACTTTGTATTGCTGAAGTCTCTTATTTTCTGACGGGTAACATATATGGTCTATGTGGACCGTAACTTGGTTTTGAACACTATAAACCGTTTTAGTGTCAACAACTTAAGCCTTTTCAGCCAGCACGCTAAAGCATTTCTGGATTTCAATAGGTCACAGTTTTATTTTCTAACCAAACGTAAATAAGGTAACAATATTCTGATTGTAGCTTCCATTCTCCTAATTGATTTTCTACTTTTGCATATAGTTACAAAATCTAAAAACTAACTTTATTAATATTGCAAGGCACAAAGACATTATAGCCAGATCATTAAAAAACACATTTGCCATTAAGTCTCTAGCAGCATTCTCGAGACATGTTTTATGCACACATACACACACACTCTAAAAACAACAATCTACTGACCTTCACACTATTAATGTATCAATTTTAGTTGCCAGGCTTCTGCCTTCATCTTAGCTAGGGCAAGCATCTTCCCACTTCTGTACCTGGTTCACAAAGATTTTGCAGTCTCAACAACAGCAGTCAAAGGATGAAGACAAAACAGTTCCCTCTAAACACCCTCCACTGATCAATTACATACCTCAACAAAAGAGGATGAGGCCTACTAATGCTATTTTTTGGGGCAAAACCCCCCTCCCCCCAGACTAAGACAGCACCGTCACTGCTTGCAGGTACAAGTTACACTAAGGGAAATATAAAGCCAGGTCCTACCTGTTTCTCAGATGCACACCACATTTTGTTTGTACTTTGTACTGTACCTCCCTATGTTAAAAATAATTCTGCACCTTATTGTCTCTTACTGTGGTTTAATCTAGGTATAGCGGTATCACAAGTCATTTTCAAAGAGGCAGATGGGGTGGGGGAGAATCAAGGAGAAAAAAGAATCAAGGAGACAAAAAGTGTATTAGAAGCAAAATTGGAGAGAAATCAATGCCGTGTAATTAGATTTGATTTTTTTCCTTCACATTTCATTTGGCTGCAGGTTATATATAGAATATCCATACAATGGAGTGTGAGATTGGATTCACTGAACAGCAGCTTGGTTATGAGGCTGTGGGCACCTAACCATGACAATTCCATCATTGCTGTCATTAGGCACAACAAAAGGCAAACTGGCACGGTATAGCAGAGAGAAAAGTTTATTATTTCTGTCGCATAGCACTCATGACGTGTACCAAGGTGGTCGGCAAAGCAGCCGCAGGAAGCACTTTGAAGGGGCCTATTATCCTTTTCTAACGGCGTAAATCTTACTCAGTCCCAGTTTCAGTTTGTGATCTCCCAACTTGAACCAACATGATCACCTGGGAGGCAACTTGCGCTTCCTTCCCTATAGAGCTGGTAAAAGGTTAATTTTGCAAGAGCTGTACTGTGACCATTCCGTCAACAGATAAAAGCAAAGTACTTTTCAAACATATCTTTCAAATATGCTTAACGCTAGCGATACTGTAACCTCGCAAGCGCAGTGATCGAGTTCCTCATATAGAAACAATGCACCCAAGAATGTTAAACCTTTACTACGACTAACTTAGATTTTATGGAACAATGTTTGAAAACCCACATAGCTCCTTTACTTCAGGTGAAATCTGAAAGTTTTAGTGAGGGACTGGTGTGACTTCAAATGCCCAAATGCACCACATAATCAAAGGTCGCTCCAAGTAGACTAGCGCAGCTGAAAGACATATAAAGAATACACCATAGCAGTGGTTAATGAACAATCGGTCATTCAACGCGGGGTGTTTAGATCACCAACACTTCAGGCATGACTGAGCTGACACTAACATCATAAGTGACTTATTATTCAAGAAGCTTTTATCCCCCAACATCTACTCTATATAATGCACTTCTTGATGTGAATTGTTTATGCAGTGTGGCATTCCAAAAAGTTCCTCCCTTTCCCAAATATTCCCTCTTTTCCTCCTCGTTCCTGTGGTAGAGTCCTCCTGTTGTAGTGCAATTCCATGGTCCTAAGTAGCCTCCAGTACCTTGTCCAAGTGACCATTCTTCCAGTATCGGCCTAGACTGCAAGTAATTGCAGTGTGTCAAACCATGGGGCCATCACAGCCAAGTGAGGTCCTGTCCTCACCCAATATCCAATGTCAGGAGTCAGCAGCCAGGGATGCCAATTCCAACTGATTTCATGCCAACAATTGCACACTTCCACTGCCTCCCCAGTGGAGGTCAGCTAACCCAGTATAGACAATACATTCACCCAGAAAGGAAGTACTCCACGGGAATAAAATTCAACATTAGTGCGGGCGCAAAATGGGCAGTTCCGGATCGACTGCTCGTTATACACCCCATCCGAAGTCAATGAGGAGGAATATCGGGCGAGCTGTATAACGGACAGCCGGTCCGCGACCACCATGTTGTACCCCGATCGGAGTTGAATTTCCCCCTCCATCCCACCCATGTTTTGGCCTTCTTTAAATGAATTAAATATGAATTGCTGCCTCTTTATGTTGGCAGGGATTAAGTGGTCAGTCATCTCACTGCCCGTTTGTAGGTGGTTGTCGTCACAGAATGGCTAGCACAGTTTGCTTTCATAATTATAGTTGCTGCACTCCAAAAGTCATTCATTGTGTAAAGTACTTTGAGACATTCCAACGTGAAAAGTTCCACTATAAATGGAAGTATTACTGTTAATGGCTCTCTGAGGTTGAGTAATGTGGCTGTAACTTTTGGCTATGAGGTTAGGGCTTTGCTGTTCTCACAGAGGCAGAGCGCATTGTGAATCATCAGCTCGGAAGCACACTGAAAAATGGAAATATTATTTACAACAACAACTTGTATTTATATAGGGCCTTTAAGGTAGTAAAACGTCCCAAGGTGCTTCACAGGAGTATTATAAGACAAAAAATTTTGACACCGAGCCACATAAGGGGAAATTAGGGCAGGTGACCAAAAGCTTGGTCAAAGAGGTAGGTTTTAAAGAGCGTCTTAAAGGAGGAAAGAGAGGTAGAGAGGCGGAGAGGTTAAGGCAGGGAATTCCAGAGCTTAGGGCCTAGGCAACAGAAGGCACGGCCACCAATGGTTGAGCGATTATAACCAGGGATGCTCAAGAGGGCAGAATTAGAGGAGCGCAGATAGCTCGGTGGAGCTGGAGGATTTGAAGGATTTGGAGGATTTGACAACATTTACATGACCAATATGATCAATCCCCATTTAAAATGTTCAGCTGTTTGGCCCCGGGCGGGTTTTGGGCCGGTGGTTGGGGAGGTGAGTTGGAAACTCACCCACTGATGCAGAAATCAGGCCCAGGCTATTTTAACTTTTTTTTATATTCATTCCTGGGATGTGGGCGTCGCTGGCAAGACCAGCATTTATTGCCTATCCCTAATTGCCCTGGAGAAGGTGGTGGTGAGCCGCCTTCTTGAACCGCTGCAGTCCATGTGGTGAAGGTACTCCCACAGTGCTGTTAGGGAGGGAGTTCCAGCAATTTGACCCAGTGACAATGAAGGAACAGCAATATATTTCAAAGTCAGGATGGTGTGTAACTTGGAGGGAAACTTAGAGGTGGTGGTGTTCCCATGCG
The DNA here is from genome assembly GCF_052327205.1 of Somniosus microcephalus. Classification (NCBI taxonomy): domain Eukaryota; kingdom Metazoa; phylum Chordata; class Chondrichthyes; order Squaliformes; family Somniosidae; genus Somniosus; species Somniosus microcephalus. The sequence continues at coordinate 69,698,678 of NC_141008.1, forward strand.
CCTGCTGCCCTGGTCCTTCTAAGTGGTAGAGGTCGCGGGTTTGGGAGATGCTGCCGAAGAAGCCTTGGCAAGTTGCTGCAGTACATCTTGTAGATAGCACACACTGCAGCCACGGTGTGCCGGTGGTGGAGGGAGTGAATGTTTAAGGTGGTGGATGGGGTGTCGATCAAGTGGGTTGCTTTGTCCTGGATGGTGTCGAGCTTCTTGAATGTTGTTGGAGCTGCATTCATCCAGGTAAGTGGAGAGTATTCCATTACACTCCTGACTTGTGCCTTGTAGATGGTGGAAAAGCTTTGGGGAGTCAGGAGGTGAGACACTCACCGCAGAATACCCAGCCTCTGACCTGCTCTTGTGGCCACAGTATTTATGTGGCTGGTCCAGTTAAGTTTCTGGTCAATGGTGACCCCCAGGATGTTGATGGTGGGGGATTGGCGATGGTAATACCGTTGAATGTCAAGGGGCAGTGGTTAGACACGCTCTTGTTGGAGACTGTCATTGCCTGGCACTCCCGAGACTCAATGACATGCCGCCGGTTCACTTCCCACCCGGAACAGGCTGCCGGCCTCTGGAAAATCCGGTGGCCTTGCCCCCCCATCAGCATGCAGGTAGGTGTGGGGTAGAGGTTTCCAGGATGGTCTTGTGGTGGGGTTGGCGTGGGGTGGAGCCTGGGGAAGGAGAGGCCTAAGCTTTCCTTGTGGGGAATGAGCTAGTAAACGTAGCCAATGTAACGACAGCATTAATTTCCATAATCCTTCTCTTTCAAAAGCTAACTCTCTATGTCCTGCATTTTCTGATTTTTATTTCAGATTTCCAGCATTTATTTTTTTTAATTTAGTTGTTAATTAAAGGTTTCCAGGTGAACAGGACATATATTAATTCTGTTAGGTTTACTCGGGATGCAATGGCAAATGTGTTGCTTCCGACCCCTAAGCTGCCCATTTATAATACACCCAATTCACCATAAAGTCAGTGTCCTCACCACAAACGTGAACTACGCAACACTGCTCTAGGCATGCAGCTGGAATTTTAAGGCCCTTCCCAAACCTAATTAATAATTATTGAACACGCTAACAACAATCAACACTAATTAAATACAGAGTGGCTGATGACTGCAGTGCTATCAAGACTGCAAGACAAGAAGATGTTTGGCTTCTGTTTTCTATAATTAGTTAACAAAAGGCCTCAGGGCGAGTTTGAATCAAACTCAACAATATCTGAATCTGCCGTTTGAATGTTCTCTTCCATTGCTCAGATTAATAAAGCGCTTGCATGATTTCGTAAAAGTATAACTTTTGTCCCCTACAGCTTTTAACAGTAGGGAAGTGAATCCGACAGAACAAATATTGTGTTAGTTCAAATGATCAAGATGCTGTTTTTTTGTTAAAGAAACAAACTATTTTAATGTTCAACAGTGAATTTGTTTGTAAAAGAAATAAAATTATGACCTATCTCTCTTAAGTTGCGAAATTCCAATACTTTCAAAGACAGGCCTGCATCTTGAGATCAGTCCGGCAAAGATTTCACTTTTAGTTACACTGCCACTTTCACATCGATGCAAAGCAGCTTTGGGTGTAAAAGTGACATTATTTATAACTCGGGAGTTGGCCGGCAATCTGGCTCCCAAGCACACTGAAGTGAGGGATGTGAGACTACCTCCAACACCGCCTGGCATTCACACACAATGCAGTGTAACTCCAGCTCGATGTAAAGCCACATTTTAAAAGTGCCTAAAACAGTCAACTAAACCTCCTGGGGGATTTTCTAAACTCGCTTTTCGATCTTTTCATTTCTTGAGGAAAGTGGACACTCCAGCCTGTGCCCTCATCACATCAAGAAGAAAGAAAGACTTACATTTATATAGCGCCTTTCACGACCACCGAACGTCTCAAAGCACTTTACAGCCAATGAAGTACTTTTGAAGTGGAGTCACTGTTGTAATGTGGGAAACGCAACAGTCAATTTGCACACAGCAAGCTCCCACAGACAGCAATGTGATAACGACCAGATAATCTGTTTCTTTTGTTATGTTGATTGAGGGGTAAGTATTGGACAGGACACCAGGGATAACTCCCCTGCTCTTCTTCGAAATAGTGCCGTGGGATCTTTTACGTCCACCTGGGAGAGCAGACAGGGCCTCGGTTTAATGTCTCATCTGAAAGACGGCACCTCCAACAGTGCAGCACTCCCTCAGCACTGCACTGGAGTGTCGGCCTAGCTTTATGTGCTCAAGTCCCTGGAGTGGGACTTGAACCCACAATCTTCTGACTCAGAGGCGAGAGAGCGCTACCAACTGAGCCACGGCTGACACTAATTAAAAATTAGCCAGGCAGGAAGCAGAGATCTGAATATGATAGAACTGCACCCTAAATATCACTGGCTCGAGTTGGCATGAATTAAAATACTCCATACACTGCCAGGTTACTTACATCACACTGAGGTTTATTTTATTCAAAGTCCACAGATGTTGTTACTGTTCTTGTTTAAAGCCATTCATCAGCACAAACGTTATATATAGGTACTCTAAAGAGTGTTAATCAATCTATAGATTTAAATTATATTTACATAACAGATCAGCACAAAGTACCTCCATATCAGCAGCACCAGTAATTCATTATGCTGGGGGATGGGAAAGGGTTAACCTGTTCGCAACAGACAAAAGTTACACAAATTGGTTACAGATCCCTATTACCTGTTGTGTACATTTCTTAATAGGGGCTATATTTTTACTATTTAATTGTTAAGTACTTTTCTTCTTTATGAAGTACAGGTCTTTTACTGGTTAAGAGCATCCCTTTATGAGCCTGCATCTTCCGTCTACAAATGTTGGGGAGCACGGGTTCGGGGAATGTGTTGGCAAACATAGCAAACATGGCCCAGAAATTCGGGTCGGGGGCTTCCCGCGGGTGCAAGCCCCCGACCTGCACTTACCTTACGCGCCGGCAGTTGAGCTCTGGGCTCCCGTGGAATTCCGCTCCGGGGCCTGCTCCAACTCCCGGCGCGCTGTGCTTGCGTGTCCCAGGGGCGTAGTTAGTGCGATGCGTCCCCTGGGAGCACGTGAGCCATGGGCAGCCAATCAGAGGAGGGAAAAGCCCATTCATAAGGTTGACAGGAAGACCTGTCTAAACTTATGAATATATGGGCCCCAAAATAACAGTAAACTTTCAAATAATTTTTTTTTTAAATCACACTTTTTAAATAAACTATAAATTACATTAAATAACTCATTTGCATTGCCTCGGCTTTGAGGAAACCCAGCTATGCCAATTTTGAAAATATCCCTGACATCTTTGCACAAACTAAGCCTTCTCATGTAAGTGAAGCTCCACCCTGTAGTGTCAGGCACTGATTTTCCAAGATGGCCTGAAAGGTATTCTAGGGATGTCATTAGATTTACCATAAAACTACAAAAATGCCATTAGTACAGCAAGACTAGAATAACAACGCATTGATTTTAAACACTCCAATTATTCACCAGGATTTTCGCAAGACTAAGCCTTGTGTGAGATGTAGCCTGATTACTCGAAAATCTTTATAAGGCCTCTCTGAGCTTTCCTTTTGACCAGCTTAAACATTCCTCCCGGACTTGTGGCTTTTAGTTTTGTTATAAATTTGAAATTTCTTTCTGGGTGTGTAAGTTGCTGCTTTATATTTGTGGGACATTAAAAACAAATCTGAAAGTACAATTAGTACACTTTGTTTATGGGAGCTGAAATCTGGGACAGTGGGGCAAAGTCTGTGACTGTATTTCTGCTTGGAAATCCAATTCACCAGGTAGGATGCTCTGTAAAATTCTTCAATAGTACCTTGATATAGTGCAACATCAGCAGCTCCACCAGCAGGAATTCTAACATTTAGCAACATCAGACTGGGACTTACAAAGTCCTAGACACAATCTACTTTAAGTTGCAAAATGGTAGTTGCTTTTGAACACAAGTTTGCCACATCAGCTTCTTATCAGCTTGCTTTGTTCTATTTATACTGTATCATCTTTTTTTGTGCCATTTTCTGTTATGTGAATGAAAACATAGAACTGAGTTCAAAGTAACGGCCTTTTCACTAACTCAGGAAGTTGCTAATGTTTCTTAGTATTCAAAATATCTATGATTTAATATATGCGTAGAGAAGATGCATAAACACATCTCACTCCATCTCCATCACCCCGACACTAGGGGGGTGATTTTCTCAATGGGGAGCTTTTGGAGGCGGGACTCCCACTTGTCAGGTTTCAGTCCCGCCTCCATCAACTTCTGGCCAACCCACGCTATTTTCCCTTGATTGACCTTGTTAAGCCCGCCCAGCGGGCATAGCAGGCCAATTAAGGGAAAGCCGGCTGCAGAGAACGTCAACGTATGACGTTTCATCTGTAAAAAGTTTTTGACAGATAAATTGTCATCGTTTGACAGCTCTGTGAAGCTGTCAAGCACGGACATTCTCTATAGTTTGATGAGGTCTTGAATTCAAGACCTCATCAAACCTCTTTCTTTTGTAGAAATTAGATGGTTGTTGCATCTGAGAATGCAACGACCATCTGTCATCTTCAACACGGAGGTCTGAGACTCTCCACATACACACCGACTGAAGCCGCAGGAAGAAACAAAGGTAAGTACACTTTTACTAACACTTTGCACTTACCTCAGATACTCACCGCTCCACTCTTGCACCCATCACTTACCTTCACAGCGCACTGTTAACAGGCAGTTAATAGGCTTTAATCCCTTCCCATCTCCAGGGAGACCTGACCCGGTGCGGGACGGCTACCCACCTCCTGGCAAGATGGCATGGGGGCGGGTTGGGCACCCGCCCCCAAATTCTGCCATTTTCCTGGTAGTCCTGCCTTCATACCCGCCTCCCCAGGGCTGGCAAAATCGCCCCCTAGCTTACTGCTCATTCCACACTCCCTACTCTCCATCTTTAGTGGCCAGTCTTCCAGTCGCAATGCCTCTGTTCTCTGGAACTCGCGGCCAAAAACCATTTCCCTCTGCTCCCTTTCTCTGCTCCTTCAGAAGCCTCTCAAAAATCTAGCTCTCCAACTTTCAGTCGAACCTCCCCCCTTAATCCTTCTCAGCATTCTCCTCGCCTTCTCGTAAGGCCCCCTGATGCATTCTTCTACACCAGGGTGCTATAAAAATGCAAGTTGTTGTTATAAAACAAAGGAACAGATTTTTTAGAATATTTGCAATGTGCATTTTTAATACATCAGTGAGATGCAACAGATTTGCATTTATGATGTATTTTCAGTCTTAAAAAAGTGCGAGGGAAACCCCATATTGGTACTTTCTAACCTCAGCGGGGGTCTCTTTGCAAATTTACTACATCTCTGTGCCCAGTGACACTTTTAAGACACACTTTCCACCACCCCCCCCACCCCCCACCCCCAGCAAATCACAATGATGGGACAAAATGAGTTTGGTCAGTTTTTCTGGCATGCTAACGTTGCATGTGTAAATGAAGAACGGAGCTACATAGATTTTGAATATTCCCAGCTCATGACGTTCCCCAGCTGTAGCAGGCATCTCTCCTGCAGTACTGTTATTATTTACACGCTCCTTGCCATTTTTAGTGAGTCTGGGGACTTCACCCACTGTCTCCTCAGACTGACATCTGTTGATATGTGACGGCAGTAAAAACTGGCAGAAAGCAGTGTTACAAGCACTGTACTGCTGAATAATCTTTATTAGCGAGCACTTTCTAATGACATTCAGGTTTCATTGCCTTTTGGTGGCTGTATTATCTGCCCAATTACTCAACTGTTCTGCTTACTCTGACAATTCCTTCCTCTATGAAGTTTATAATGTAGCTTTTATTTCCCCCCTCGTGGGATGTTTTGGCTGCTGGCTTGTTGCAGTTTAGCCACAACGACTGTTAAAAATGAGCATCCTTATTAATACCGATTTTCTGCTTTTACAATGGGTTTGTACCCATTTCCTGATCAATGCCTGAAAGATTTTGAATTTCACAAAACCACAAGCAAATACAAAAAAATGTAAGCGCCTAATCTTTAAGTATTTAACATTTATTCTGCCCTCCTGATGGTTCTGTTGTTTAAAGGCACAGCCTAGTGCAGCACTAAGCCATACAAACCAGGAGGTTCAAAGTTTGATTCCCTGTCTGAGCTGAGTTACTTGACCTCAGTCAGAACAGCAGGAGGGGGCCCTGTGGTTGGTCTCAGTACCCTTGGACCGATCGGGGACAGGAGGGAGTCCTCTCCTGATTGCTGTCCAGGGATCCCCGTTGAAAGCTGCATGTGCGTCAATGTGAGGCGAGAATATTCACTCTCTCGGCTCACTCATCACAAACAGCCACTATGGTGAGGAACCAGAGGGCGGCTGGTGCCAGTGAAACCATCTCACGCAAGAGTCAGGAGGGGGGTGGAAACTACGTTTTGGAAATCTGATATTGTTAACCCTCATAGATAAGTTAAATCGAAAAAGGTTTGCTTGTGCATGTTAAGAGCAAGGTAGAAGCTCCCAATTGTGCCATGATTTAAAAGATGAAGGAAATATAGTAAACGCAGCAAGAATGATCTCATCATCATTATAGCATTCACTAGTGTGTGTCAATGGTGTAGCACCTTAAAGTTGTCAGGTATGTAAATGAGCTGTAGAGACTTTGAATATTCCCATGATATGTCGTAAGCATCTCTCCTGCGATACTGTATTTTTTACACTGTAACTTTTGTTAGTCTAGACTGTTCTCATCCTTGTTTTCAAATCCCTCCATGGCCTCGCCCCTCCCTATCTCTCTAATCTCCTTCAGCTCCACAACCCCCCGAGATATCTGCGCTCCTCTAATTCTGCCCTCTTGAGGATCCCTGATTATAATCGCTCAACCATTAGTGGCCGTGCCTTGTGTTGCCTGGGCCCTAAGCTCTGGAATTCCCTGCCTAAACCTCTCCGCCTCGCTACCTATCTTCCCTCCTTTAAGACGCTCCTTAAAACCTACCTCTTTGACCAAGCTTTTGGTCACCTGCCCTAATTTATTCTTATGTGGATCGGTGTCAAATTTTTTGTCTTAAAATACTCCTGTGCAGCACCTTGGGACGTTTTACTACGTTAAAGGTGCTATATAAATGCAAGTTGTTGTTGTTCCACTGATCACCCAAATGGGTAGTAGGACTGCCCACAGGGAGCTCTTTTAAAGTCAATCATTTTAGAAAGACTTATTGACTTGCTATAGGTGTGATGTAGAGCTGCATTGAACTCAAAAGCTCGTTGAGAACCATGGAGACCGTACTGAAAAATGCCTGGGTGAAAGAGGGCTAAATTATGGGCACAATTAAACATATATTAAACTCTTAAAGAGATAGTTACAGCATGTGCTTTAGAGCTATAAGGAATTCCTGTTTATTTGGCAGATTGAGGGTTAATAAGTGCAGAAAATAACGGATTAAGTTACGCTCAAATTGTATAAAGTTAGCCTCTAGCTCCTTGTCTGGTCTGAGTATGACTCCGTTTACAGGTAAGGCTCAATAAAGACAGTGTTTGTAAATAATTTGTCTGCAGGAAGTTTAATTCTGACAGACAGCTGCCTCTAGCTGGAACCCACTTGTAGTGAGTTGCTGTCTGTTCTCATCATTGGATCCTGATAGAAAATCCAATCTGTCAATAGTCTTACCAATCACCGTGATGAACCACAGTAGTCCCGCTTGAGCATTGCTGCTTCAGCTCCCAACCTAATCAATGCCCCAATCAATAGGCAGCAGTCACTATTGATGACCCTGTCGGCTACCTAATTTCCTTTAGATCCAAGTCAGGCCAACATGGACAGTGCCACACTTGCTGAGTAGCAATAAGCCCACACTTCAATCTTCAATTCTTCAAGGAAACAGTAAGTATCACTGGGAGCCACAAAAAACAACTGGCGATATCTGATACTTAGCACTCAGTTTTATAAAGATAAGTCATCCACTGTACTCAAAACTAAATCCCCATAAACATGTATCAATATCATTTTTTTTCAAAGATTTAAGCTTTAACCCAAAATCCTGCACTGAGCTTTTCATTACAAGCCACTTTTTTTTTTACATATTAAATGTCAAAACCCCACAGAGATAATGTATAAATTATGGTGTTTGCATAAAGCCACCATGTTTGGGATGCATAGCTTTACATTTGCTGAGAAAAATATTCTATGTCACCATCCATAAGGAAGTCATTATTGTCTCAGCTCAGTGCTCTATAGAAATTCACAGCTGTCACAACATCAAGCATTTCTAAAGCTGAATTATAAATGACCTGAATGAATAAAATTCCTCTTTTTTCATTTAAAATCATCCACAGAAGAAAACTCCACAAATATGACTGGCATATTCTCCAGTAGGAATACAGTTGTTTTTTTTTGGCAGAACCTCCCGCCTCGCAACCCCACCACCCCCCCGCCCCGCCCCCCAGAGGAGAGTTTACCTAAATTAATTACCCTACAGTAATGAATAGACTCCCAGCATCTGCAACAGTTTTACAATTAACAAACCCAAAGAAAACCTAGTGCCTGTGTTTAAAGTTCGAAACTTCGACTGCCGCAGAAATATTACAGCAATAAACACAATATTCTGATTCTAAGTCGTAATTAGCCTTTCTACCCCTGCCAAACGACTTTTATGTACGATTCAATTTATAAGTAGTAACAAGAGCTGATTTTCCTTATCTGTACTGTAAGGTGAATTTGAATAATTTGTATTTTCTCCTCCTTCACTCCTAAAGGCACTAAAGCCAGTGATTTATCAGCCATCCTGTACCTCATACAACTGCTCGTATCCATGTAAGCCCAGGCAGTTGGCAAGTCTGACAGTCGAGGCTGATCCAGTACTCCCCCGCCCCCCGTCCAAGCACAAGCACTTTCTAACAGTCAGGAACAAGAACCCTGGCTCATTGTTCCCGTGTGTAGCCCAGGAGGCCACTGCTGCCCCAGTTGAGATCAATTAACTCAGCACAGACCAAGGACCGGATTGCAATCCTTCCACCAATAATGGAGGAAGATCACAATCCTCACCTCCAGGTTGAACAAGGTTTTCCATGGCTTTCTAAATATGGTTCAGTGATGCATTTATCCAATTGACAATCAGGGGATCCCTTTCTGGACTGTATTAGACCAATCAGATACCTAATGTTCAAAAGTTCATCCATTCATTCCCCTGATCGCTCTGCGGGTTTATGCGGTGTGTAGTGGAGGTCAAGAATTTCCAGATTCGATCCTTGGCCTGCGGTGAGTTAGCTGATCTTAGCAATCACAGATGAGCTTCGTGCGCCTGTTTTAGGGAAGGAAAAATGAGCCGGTGACTCTTGCTGGAGGTGCGCAAGTGTGGCCACCGGGTGAGGATGGGATTAGGCCCAGTTGTGATGCCACTGAGGTAAAGAGCCTCCTGACACTCATCGTCCAGGCTCACGGAAGAACAGTGGTCAATTGAGCTCGGTACCACAGAGCACCCTGTTCCCGTGAAACCCGACACCGGGAAGGAATCAGTGCTCTCAGGAGGGAGGTAATGCCGGAAAAGCCAGGAAGAAACATTTGCCAAGATTGGAGGAGGAGAAGTACGGGGAAATCAACTGGGCAAGGTGACGACAGCTGGTAAGAATGCCTGCAAGAGCCCTGGCTGCAGGGAAGTGAGTGCCAGAGACCCGTAACTATGAATGCAGTAGAGGTGCATAGAAACCCACAGAGTCCCGAAAGAGAAAGCTGCAGTGGTAAAGCCAGCCTAAACAGCCTTGACAATCTATTGCAGAGGCAAAAAGGAGAAAGTAATAAGAAAGAGAAGATAAAAGCAGCAGCAGAGGAGGGAAACAGAGAGAGAAACAGAAGAGAAAGTGTGGTATCTTGAGGTGACCATAGATGGAGACAGACACAGGTTAACTCCTTAACATGGTTTAATCAACACTTGCACATAAAAGCTTCTGCCATGAGGCAGCAAAAACAAAGAGTACAACCAGTACAGATCAGACTTAACTCAGGAGAGCAATTGCCACAGCACCACCTGGTGGATCAGGTTACTCATAACCTCCCAGGTTACTATACTCCTCCCCCCTTAAGATTGCTGTATGCAATTCTTAAACAATAACCCTTACTAGGTACTACGTTTTAATTAACCAGTATGCTCTAACCATGGTTAACCCCTGACTAATTTAACAGGTTTGTATAAGTCTTTCTGGTTGCTTGCGAATCCTTTGTGAACGTCTTAGTTCCACTTGTGGTGGATTCTCAGATTCATTCGCACTTGAGATTGGAGTAGTCTCTGATGTTGGTTTTACTCTGTCCTGCTGTGGCCTGGCAGTACCAGTGTCCACTGGCACCTTATAAGCTGTGCTGGGTCCTGGAACAGCCTCCTCTACTGCCCTTTGTTCCATCTGAGGCAGTTCTCCCTGCTGCCGGCTGAAAAGCTGATCCACATGCCGACAAACCCCTCGACCATCCCCTAGTAACACGGAGTACGACACAGGTCCTGTAATGTCCTGGATTAGTCCTGGTATCCATTTAGGTCCATAACCGAAGTTCCGGGTGTACACAGAGTCACCTATGGCGAAATGGCGAGCTTTAGTATGTTTGTCATGGTACGCTTTTTGGTTTGTTTGTTTTGTCTCAACCTTGCTTTTGAGATCTGGGTGTATCAGGTCTAACGTGCATCGCAACTTTCTCCCCATCATCAACTCAGCCGGAGAAAGCCCCGTAGTAGCTTGGGGTGTTATACGATAACTAAACAAGGCTCTATTGAGCTTGGTCTCCAGGGTGTCACCTGAGCTCTTCCTCATGAGCTCCTTAAAAGTCTGCACGGCTCACTCGGCTAACCCATTTGAGGCTGGGTGATATGGAGCCGAGGTGACATGTGTGATTCCATTCCTTACCATGAATTCTTTGCTCCCTTCACTAACAAAACACTGTGCATTGTCGGATACAATCATTTCTGGAATACCATGCGTGCTGAAGCTGTTCCTGAGACAATTCAGTGTGGCATCAGTCGTTGCAGAGCTCACTGGATAAACGTCGATCCACTTTGAGTGTGCGTCAACCAGCACCAAAAACATTTTGCCCATAAAAGGTCCTGCATAGTCTATGTGAATTCTCCTCCAGGGTTTGCTGGGCCACTCCCAGGGATGGAGTGGTGCCCCGGCAGGTGCTTTCCTCTGTTCCTGACATATAGTGCATGACTTTACCTTTGACTCAATTTCAGCATCCAAGTTAGGCCACCACAGGTAGCTCCTAGCCAGTCCTTTCATTCTAGTCATTCCTGGGTGTGATTGATGCAACTGTTCCATCAAAGTAGAGCATCCCCACTCTGGGACTATGATGCGTGCTCCCCATAGCACACATCCATCTTGGACACTGAGCTCGTGCTGTCTCTGTCTGTACGGCGCGAACTCCGGTCCCTCACGGTGATCTGGCCAGCCTTTCAACACATATTCACGGACCCTTGACAGAACGGGGTCCTTGGCTGTCCAGCCCTGGATTTGCACTGAAGTCATCAGGGGACTGATCTCCTGATCCAGCATCAGGACGTGCTCCTCAGGGGAAGTACTGCGAGGAGATTTTGAGAGGGGCAGGCGGCTGAGAGCATCCGCGTTCCCGTTTTCCTTGCCGGCTCTGTACGTGATCACATATTCATAGGCTCTTAGTATTACTGCCCATCTCATTATTCTCTGTGATGCCATTTGAGGCACCGCTTTCATCTCATTCAGTAAGCTAATAAGAGGCTTGTGGTCAGTACTGATTACAAACTTCCTCCCATATATGTACTTATGGAATTTCTTTACTCCAAATATAATGGCCAACCCCTCTTTATCAAGTTGTGAATAGTTCTTTTCCGCAGCTGTGAGCGTGCGTGAAACAAACCCGATGGGCCTTTCCGCTCCATCTGGCATGCGGTGGGCCAACACTGCCCCCACTCCATAGGGTGATGCATCACAGGACATTATCAGCTCCTTCTTCTCGTCGTAATGCACTAACACCCTGCTGGACTGAAGTAGCTCCTTTGACTGCTGAAACACTTTCGCTTGCTCTGGCCCCCAACGCCTTGGCTCCTCCTTTCTCAGCAGTTTGTGCAGGAGTGCCAGCAGCATCGATAAGTTTGGAAGAAACCGGTTATAATAATTCAGGAGCCCTAGATAGGCTTTCAGTTCAGTCACTGAGGTGGGTGCCGGTGCATCCTGCACTGCCCGCACTTTCCCTGGTAATGGATGGAGGCCTGTGGCCTCCACCCGATGTCCCAGGAATGTAACTTCCTTCTCCATGAAACTACACTTACTCCGTTTCAGGCGTAGCCCCGCCTCTTCCAGCCGCTGTAGCACTTTGTCCAGTGTTTTTAAGTGATCCTGATCGTCACTTCCTGTTAGCAGAATATCATCTAAGTACACGGCCACCTTTGGAATGCCCTGCAGAATGCCCTCCATAGTCCATTGGAATATTGCTGGGCTAGAACTGACACCAAATGGTAACCTGGCATACGTGAACAGCCCCTTGTGTGTGTTCACCGTGACAAACTTTTTTGATTCTTCATCTAGCAATATCTGCTGATACGCATGACTCATGTCCAGTTTGCTGAATCTTTCTCCCCCAGCGAGCGATGTTAACATGTCCTCCATTCTCGGAATGGGGTACTGTTCCAGTGATGATACTCTGTTCACTGTTAACTTATAGTCACCACACACCCTTACGTTACCGTCGGGCTTCAATACCGGGACTATTGGTGCCGCCCAGTCTGAAAATTTCACTGGTTCTATTACTTTGTCCTTTAGCAGGCGATCTAATTCTGCCTCAACCCTGGTTTTCATTGCAAAAGGTACCGACCTTGGTTTAAAGAAACGAGGCGTGGCATCACTGGCTACATGAATCTTGGCTGTGGCGCCCCTTAAGGTGCCCAGTTCGTCCTTGAACACTAACTCATGCTTCATCAGCACTTCTTGCAGTGCCTCTGTACTGTCCTTCATTTTATTCATTGCCTGCCAGTCCACACTCAACTCACTGATCCACCCTCGCCCTAACAGGTTTGGCCCTGACCCTGCTACCATGACCACCGTAAGCTCTTTGGTGACTTCTTTGTGTTCCACTTGTACTTCGGCCGCCCCCAAAATGTCCACCTTCTGTCCTGTGTAGGTTTTGAGACTAATGGGGCATGTACCTAGCTCTGGTACTTTTGCTTCCCCCCATAGCTTGGCGTACTCAGTCTGCAACATTATGGTTACACTACATCTGGTGTCAATCTCAAACTTTACTTGACCTCCGTTCACTATCAAATACTGAGTGAGAGGGGGTACATTGGGCCTTGAAGTGTCTATACTGTATATAGTGAAAACCTCCTCACTAGACTCACTAGACTCTTCCTCCTCTTGTATGTCATTTGCCCGCTTTGTTTACTTCTCCCTCCCCCCTTTAGCATGCTTTGCCCCTTTAGCATTGCTTCTCTCACTCACTGCCCTTTTACAGACTTTCTTTAAGTGCCCTATTTTTCCACAATTGTGGCACTTTGTCTTTGCAAACCTGCAGTCCTTTGCATAATGGCTCGTCCCGCCACATCGGTAGCAATCCCCAACCCCGACTGGTGGACTTTTCGCGCCAGCTTCCATCTTGAAAACAGCTCCTCCCACTGGTTTACTCCATTTCTCCTTGCTCATACTGTTTAAGTCCTTAATGTCCTTGTTAGCCATCTCCATGGTTTGTGCTTTTTTAAGTGCCGTCTCAAACGTTAATCCTTCTTCTGACAGCAACCTTTGCTGTATACTGTCGTCATTAACTCCGCATACTAGTCTGTCCCTTAACATGACTGTGAGCGTATTTCCAAAATTACAGTCCTGTGCGAGCTTCCGAAGCTCCTCCACATACTCAGTAACGCTTTCTTCCGGCCTCCTAATCCTCGAATTGAATTTCCATATCTGTACTATTTCACTAGGTTTCGGATTGAAATGATTCTTTAGTAGACTCACCAACTCGTCAAAAGATTTTTCTCCTGGCCGCTCCGGGCTCAGCAGATTCCTCATCCGTGTATAGGTTTGCGCTCCCACACAACTCAGTAAAATGGCCCTTTTCTTTTCAGCACTGTCCACCTCGTTTGCCATAAAGAAATGGCCCAGTATTTCACAATACTCCTCCCAAGACTGCGACTTGCTGTCAAAAGGTGCCACGGAGCCTACCGTTCCTGCCATCCTTGGAGTCCGGTCACTTCAGCCAAAAAATCAAACTCCGTTTCGACTCCCGCGGCCTAGCCTCGTGCTTTTCCGACTAGTTTGCTAACCAACCCGAGCACCTCTTCAGAATACTCCAAAACTCTTCCGTCCTTTATTCTCATCGCCATATGTGGTATCTTGAGGTGACCATAGATGGAGACAGACACAGGTTAACTCCTTAACATGGTTTAATCAACACTTGCACATAAAAGCTTCTGCCATGAGGCAGCAAAAACAAAGAGTACAACCAGTACAGATCAGACTTAACTCAGGAGAGCAATTGCCACAGCACCACCTGGTGGATCAGGTTACTCATAACCTCCCAGGTTACTACAGAAAGAAACAGAAATAGAGGAGAGAGTGAGAATTTTTGCAGGTTTACCACTACCAGTATCGTTAGCTAGAGGACATGACTTCTTCTGATGGAGTCCAGGGCAAAGACGTTTGAGAAACACCAAATCTGAATCATAGTTTCATTTAAATTTATTGTTAAGAATGTCAATTGACTAGAATGATCCTTGACAGGCCTGTGGGTGGGGCCTGGACGTGAACAGGCCTCCAGTGTCTCCACCATCATTCAATAGGTGGTTGCACCTATGTCCTATTGCATTAAATGCTCATGGCAAAGAATTGGTCCTCTCAGCATAATTGATGCTCGTGTGCATGGTGAAATATAAACCCTTATCTGAGTAGAAGCATAAAGCACGTAGGATAAACTGTCACCACCAATTCAACACATGTAAATGATGCTTTTAAAGTGTATTGTAGATATTCTCTCAACAAGCCACACACTGCCAGTAACTGTCTTTGGAAAAACTATGGGGGTAATTTTCAACTTAACACTGGCGTTGCGGGACAACGCCATTAAAGAAAGTACCTGAGTTTCCTTTCCGCAATGGTAGGTGTAAGGTAACCCATGGCACTCAGAGGGTAGTAAATCTATGGAATTTGCTACCTCAGAGAGCTGTGGAAGCTGCAACATTAAATACATTTAAAATGGAGATAGACATTTTCCTAGCAGATAAGAGAATTAGGGGTTACGGGGAGCGGGCAGGGAAGTGGACGTGAGTCTAGGTTCAGATCAGCCATGATCCTATTGAATGGCGGAGCAGGCCCGAGGGGCCGTATGGCCTACTCCTGCTCCTATTTCTTATGTTATGTTCTTATTTGAAGAAGAGCAGAGGAGTTCTCCTGGTGTCTTGGCCAACATTTATCCCTCAACCAGCATCACTGAAAAATAAACAGATTAACTGGTCGTTTATTTCTGTGCGCAAATTGGCTGCTGCGTTTGACATTACAACAGTGACTACACTTCCAAAGTACTTAATTGGCTGTGAAACGCTTTGGGACCTGAGGTCTTGAAAGGCGCTATATAAATACAAGCTCCTATCACCCTATCATTGCTCCATTATCAGATTGGGCCCCAACTCTGGATTCAGGCAGCATTGCATTATAGCTGCATAGCAAAACATGTTTCATAGAATTATATAGAAAGTACAGCACAGAAACAGGCCATTTGGCCCAACTGGTCTGTGCCAGTGTTTATGGTCCACACGAGCCTCCTCCCACCCCTCTTCATCTCACCCAATCAGCATAACCCTCTATTCCTTTCTCCCTCATGTGTTTATCTCGCTTCCCCTTAAATGTATCTCTGCTGTTCGCCTCAATGTAGTAGCAAGTTCCACATTCTAACCACTCTCTGGGTAAAGGGAGTTTCTCCTGAATCCCTTATTGGATTTATTAGTGACCAACTTATATTTATGGCCACTAGTTCTGGTCTGCAAGTGGAAACATGTTCCCTACATCTACCCTATCGAACCCTTTCATAATCTTACAGACCTTTATCAGGTCACCCCTCAGTCTTCCCTTCTCTAGAGAAAAGAGCCCCAGCCGATTCAATCTTTCCTGATAGGTATAACCTCTCAGTTCTGGTATCATCGTTGTAAATCCCTTTTGCACCTTCTCCAGTGCCTCTATATCTTTGTTATAGTATGGAGACCAGAACCGTGCACAGTTTCACAGCACTATAGTTGTAACATAAATGCACCTTAAGAGATTTAGACTGGAATACATTGTTCGAAGGGAGTACAGAATATAAATGGAGTACTTCGAGAATATATTACTCAGAATACATTGAGCGGTGTAGCAGAGGAAGAAAGAAACAAATGTTGGCAGCAAGTGAAGCAATTTGGGAGATAAGGGAGAACAATACCTTTCCTAACATTACAGGTAAATCAGAGAACAGAGATGGATATACAAAAAGGTTAAGGAGATTAAGCAACTGGTCAGGAGAACTAAAATAGCAAACAAGATTAAGATTGCAGGGAGTGTAGAGCACAACGTGAAAGGTTTTTCTAAATTTATTTATCAGGGAAACAATAGGATCCCTGAGTAATCGCAAGGTTGGCATGGTATGGAGTGATCAAAGGTTGGCAGATATTCTAAAGGGCTTCTTTATAATCAGTGTTCATGGATGGAACTGTGAAGTAATTCCCAGTCCAGAGGTAATTAGGAGACTCAGGCTTAAACTTGAATGAGGGAAGAGGAACAGACAGTTAGCTTCAACTAGTTCATACAGATGGTGGTGAATGTGTGGAACACACTGCCCAGGAAGACAGTGGATATGTTTGCAAATCTAAAAGGGAACTGTATAGTGTTTTGGTGAAAGAAGCGATTGAGACTATAAAAGATAGAGTGCAGCATATTTGGGTGACCGCTTTGCAGAACACCTCCGTTTAGTCCGCAAGTGTGACCCCGGGCTTCCGGTCACCTGTCACTTTAATTCTCCGCTCCACTCCCACTCTGACCTCTCTGTCCTCAGCCTCTTACACTGTTCCAATGAAGCTGAATGGAAGCTCGAGGAACAGCACCTCATCTTTCGATTAGGCACTTTGCAACAATTTTATATCATAATCTCTGCCCCCATTTTTTCGGGCAGCAGCTGTTGATGGTTCTGCCATTCCCACTTACACCTCTTCTAGACCCCTCTTTTGTTTCTTTACTTGTCCCATTACCATCTCCTTTTGCTTCGCACCATCATCCCATTTGTCTTTTAATCTCCTGCCTTCCACCCTATCACAGACCTTCCCTTTTGTTCTTTCCTCCCCTCCCCCCTTTCCCTGCCCCTGCACTCGCTTAAAATCTGTTACATCTCTAACTTTTTCCAGTTCTGATGAAAGGTCAATGACCTGAAACGTTGGGCTGGATTTTGTGAATGGGGACGTGCTGGAGGCGGGACTGCTGCTTGTCAGGCCTCAGTCCTGCCTCCATCATGTTCTGGCCAACCAGAGGGATTTTCCCCTGATTGACTTTGTTAAGCCCGCCCTGCAAGCTCAGCAGGCCAATTAGGGGGAAGTCACTGACAGAGCATGTCAACGTCTGACGTGTCATCTGTCAAGACTTCTTGAAAGAAGAAATGTCAGCTTTTGACAGCTCTGTGAAGCTGTCAAACACTGACATTCTGTGTAGTTTGATGAGTCCTTGTGTTCAGGACTCATCAAACCTTTCAACTTTGTAGAAAGCAGATGATTGTTGGTTTGGAGGATCCAACAGCCAGTCTGTGAAATCTACAACGAAGATGTCGGGACTCCAGAACCACCGCGGCTGAAGGCTGTAGGCAGAAACAAAGGTAAGTGAACATTTTCTAACACTTAACACTCACCTCACATACTTACCACTCCACACTTGCACCCATCACTCACCTCTACATCTCACTTTCAGGCCCCTCCGACCCCCACAGACCTCCTACTCAACTCCTCCAACCCGGCAGGGTTCTCCGAGGTCGGGAAGCCTTCACCTGAAAAGGTAAAATGGGACTAATCCTTTTTTTCTGCCTGTTAACTACCTGTTAACAGGCAGTTAAAAGGATTTAATCCCTTTCCCACCTCAAGGAGATGGGACCCGAAGCAGGGCATCCTCCCGCCTACTGGCAAAAGGGCACGGAGGCGGGATGGGGGCAGGTTTGCCATCCGCCCCCACTTTCTGCAACTTTACCGGCAACCCCGCCTCCATACCCGCCTCCTCGGGGCTGAGAAAATCCAGCCCGTTAACTCTGTTTCTCTCTGCACAGATGCTGCCTGACCTGCTGAGTATTTCCAGCATTTTCTGTTTTTATTTATTTTATTTTTAGGTTGGGAACGGCCAATCTCACAATGGTACTTTCTGGCCCTGTACATTCCTATGTAACCTCACAGGCCAAGCTATTTCTGAGCAACCACTCAGCCCTCACTCCATTCATCATTCGGCAGCTCTACTCAAAAACTCCCATCTCGCATCAGTCATGACAGCACCTGCTCCATTCCGATTGGGCAGTGGCGAGCAGAAATTGCTGTTGAGTTTAAGGGAGGCAGCTGCATTGCATCATGGGAGGCGTACGCTAGCACTTGCATCATTGCGATCTGTGCTGATTGGAGATCTTCCAGCACCATCTATGGTTAAGGTATAAAAACTTCACTGCTATATCATTCCTGATAAATATTCGGCACGGATGTGCCCGAGATCACACATAACCATACTCACACCTCCAAAAATCAAAAATAGTTACAGTGCATATACCCACTCCAGACACATGAGCACATGATCTAGACTGACACTTCAGTGTAGTGCTGAGGGACAGCTGCACTGTTCGACATGCCGTCTTTCAGATTAGGTGTTAAACTGAGGCCCCGTCTACCCCCTCAGGTGGACATAAAAGATCCCATGGGACTGTTTCGAAGAAGAGCAGGAGAGTTATCCCGGTGTCCTGGTCAATATTTATCCCTCAACCAACACCTAAAACAGATTATCTAGCCATGACCTCATTGCTTTTTGTGGGAGCTTGCTGATTGCTGCTTTTTCTGCATTACAACAGTGACACCACTTCAAAAAGTACTTTATTGGCTGTAAAGCACTTTGGGATGTCCTGAGGTCGTGAAAGGCGCTATATAAATGCAAGTCTTTCTTTCTGTCTTTGAGGTGCTTGTACACTACATTACTGCAACATGGTTCTTCCACCATTGGCTGGCTCATATCGTGCAGCGATGATATAATGCAGCAAAGCAAATGTGGCTCCATGAATGTGTCTATAAGTCAAGGGCACCAGCTTAATTAAAGTAAATGTGATGAACTGATCCCATGTGCTTGGACTCTGGGTCTCTATTAACAGTGAAGCCCAGGCAACACTGCAAGGGACCATTCTCCCCACCACCCCCCCCCCCCTCCCCAACACGGGGTGTAAAAAGGGAAGAGTGACACGTGGAAGTGGTTTTCCCAACAACACGATCAAAAATCCTGTCAAATACAAAACCGCCTTAAAGTAAGCATTTGATAAAGCCTCATTTACAGCCTGGGGATGCAGCAGAGGTGGTAATTAGCTTGGGTAAAACTGTGAACATGTTGACAGACAATGCTGCTTGTGCGGCTTGGTGTTTGTAAAGCATATATCTTCTAATTTATTCCACTGGATAATGTTCTCCTCATGCTCCAAAAGCATAACGCTTATTTTCTCCAGATGTTATATTTCAGTGTTTCACTGCGTGCGAATATAAAATTATGTTGCAGTGTGTGGCAGTCTCCGCACACAAAACACGCTGCACCATAACACGCCATCACGAACAAGTTGTTTTGTCTGCTTCAGTGTGCTTTCATGCACTGGAAGCGCCTGCCGTGTGTCAGCAACAAAAGTGAAAAGCAACTGTGAAAACACAAATTTAGTGCATACGCTGAAGAGGTTGTGAGCCTCTGCAGTCAGCGCGGAGCCTCGCTAGATGGGAACACGGGGCTTCAATGTCGTCGCCTGTCTCATATGTCGAGTCTGTGCTCATGTCAGCAAGATTCCATGCTGGCAGCAGAGCCTCAGAATTTCTACCCTTAATATAAAAGGCAACTGTTCGTAAAAATTAAGACAACAATTTTTCTCACATTTAAATTGTAGTTGGAGGCGTACGTAGCAAAAAAAGAAAGACTTGCATTTATATAGCGCCTTTCATGACCACCGGACGTCTCAAAGCGCTTTACAGCCAATGAAGTGCTTTTTTGAAGTGAAGTCACTGTTGTAATGTAGGAAACGTGGCAGCCAATTTTCGCACAGCAAGCTCCCACAAACAGCAATGTGATAATGATCAGATAATCTGTTTTTGTTATATTGGTTGAGGGATAAATATTGGCCGGGACACCAGGGATAACTCCCCTGCTCTTCTTCAAAATAGTGCCATGGGATCTTTTACGTCCACCTGAGGGGTCTCGGTTTAACGCCTCATCCGAAAGGTGCCACCTCCGACAGTGCAGCACTCCCTCAGTACTGCACTGGAGTGTCAGCCTAGCTTTATGTGCTCAACTCTCTGGAGTGGGACTTGAACCCACAACTTTTTGACTCAGAGGCGAGTGGGCTACCAACTGAGCCACAGCTGACACTCACCTCAAAGATCATGCCACAGGCATTGAAGCAGTTTTGTTTCCCTCTTCAACTTTCCCTTCTCTTCTCTTGAAGGTGCTGACTTGTGGTTCCACTGATACCACCTGGTATCCCCCCTCTAGTGACCATTCTTCATGTGTAAGCCTGGTGAATCCCAGCAAGCTCATCTACCATAGTCAGACCCTGTCTTCACTTGACTTCTACTTATGCGCACGCTGTCCAGCAAGGATTAGTGATGAAGAGCAGGAACCCTTCCCTAGCCCATAGGTCAATTGCAACGGCCCATTGATACCCTGCATGCGAACAGCTAAGCGCAAAGCAGGGATCAAACAGGGGGCGTTCTGGTCTGCATGGCTTAACACTGCACTGGATGGTGGCTTTGCTATTGGCTATCAAATAAAGCTATTTGTCTACTTACTAAATGGCTTAATAAAATAATGCTACAACAAGATTTTCAAATTAGCCCTCACGTAAAATGCAAAGTAAAAAAATAATTGCGCATTTTGCGAACAGAAAAGTAATTTAACAAATGACAGTGCACATATTGTGAAATGTTAGTAATAACTAGCAAAACTGTTATCCTGATAAAGCTTTAGGCCGAGAAATCCATCTCGGGCGGTGGTGCCAAACAGGCGTTACCGGATCGGCCGCTCGTTATACCCAGCGCCTGATATCCAGTGCCATTGACTGAAGTGGAATTAAATATCAGCCGCTGCGTATAACGGACGTCCGATCCGATACCGCATGTTTTGCGCCACCGCCCGAGACGGATTTCTCGGCCATTTTCTCTTCAAACTGTCCAAAATGTTAATGTGGAAATTATTTAACACAGATAATATTAATATCAAAACTCTTTGAAAACTGGGTTACAAATTTATTTCAAGAAGCAAAATGAAAACTGTCAAAGAGCAGTTTTGTAAATATTAGATTTAAATAAAACCCTTTTGCATTTCCTTCTTACTGATGGTGTAAATATGAAGCAGTTAGTATTTGCCATGGATGACCAAAATATAAATATTGAAATTTTGGCACTTTTTACCTGGCCTAAATTTAGGCCCGTTTTGGGTGCCGATTTTACAGTCCTTCAAACGAATCTCCTTTTACTGCTTTCTCCCTACGCCCTTTATATTTTTCTTTAAGTAATTATCCAGTATCTTTTTGAATGCTGCAATCGATTTAACATCAATCACCACTTGTGACAAAGCATTCCATATTCCAATAAGTCTTTGTGTAAAAAAAATTCTTCTAATCTCCCCATGTATGTATCTCGTATTTATCTTGAGATTGCTGCCTCTTGTCCTCAATTACCAACCAGTGAAAATAATTTGTGTCTATTTTGTCTATTCCTATTATTTTGAACAGCGCGAGCAAATCCACCTTCAACCTTCTGAGTTTGAAAGAATACAGTATTGGTTGCTATAGCCTTAACACACACCTACCTACACACCCCCCCACCCCCGCCACACACACACACACGATCAGGTACTTATTCAATACAACACTTATCCACTGAGCAGACTTAACTGAATAGTTCACAAGCGACAAAGTCTCGCTTTTCTTGGGCCTGTTGTGTGGATGCAGGCAGGTATAAAAAGAATTAATTCAAATAATACATTTTATATCCAAGAATAGATCAGAAAATGTGAATAAACTGAGGCAGATTAGGAAGATCTGGCTCGTAGTGATGCCACAGTATCTTAGAGGTTGTGACGTCCGCTCAGTGGGAAAAATGATTGATCCGATCTCACCTTTACTCCTTTTAAAACAGAAGGCCATTTCATACACATTTGCTGAGTAAGCTGGCAAATTAAAATTCTGTCTGTCAGACAACTTTCCCTTCATTTAATTTTATTTTCATGTTTTGCTGCAGGACCACTACAACAGGAGTTTAATGCTGTTTAGTACGTGGCAATCAGTCAGGTGAAATATTTTAATACATTTTCCAATGTTACCCTTTAACTAGCTTGTTCTGTACGATACCAATTGTTTTGACCTACACTGCACCTCAACCAGAAATATATTTGCAAGGCTGGATTTGTTTTAAACAAGATCAAAGTTCTGGTATTGTTAACCCCTCACCTTAGTGCTAAAAGAAGAATTATACAGAAAACAATATAGTGTTCACTCCAGATATATATAGAAAAACAAATTAGAATCGAGAGCGTTAATTCTGTGCAGATGATCAGAATACAGAGGGAATTTAGAAAAATAAAAGATGTCTGTTTCCTTAAACGTACCATGTGTTATATTTCACAAAGCGCTTTATCCATATTCATCAATTAGTGACGAGACACAGGTTATATCAAATCCCTATTAGTTGCTTTGACCTCTGCATTGACCTTGTCAGCACTACAGCTGGTACAGAGTTTAATGATAGTTTCCATAATTACAACAAAGAAATATTCTGCTAATTAACAGAAGCCCATAGCGTACCCTCCACCGGGAAAATGCTAAACTCTTCTGCCCTTTCTACTAGAAAGTGAGAGCGAAGAGTACAACAATATTTAACATGTTGTAGCCTATTTGTAAACACCATTAATCACAGCTTAGCAGATGGTAATGTTAATTGCACCTGTGGAACTAACAAGACCCAAGGTTGATTACATTTACAAAGTGCTATTATCACCACATTACAACCGGAGAATTGCAAACTTTACCCAGTGGTGTCGTTTATTCAGGTAAGAAGAGACAGGTTGTAATGAATAAACAGCTATTCTTTACATCGCAGTTTGTTTTCTCTCTCTCTCTCTGTCAGACTCAAATACAAACTCAACTCGTTACTGCTGGACTCAGTTGCAATCAAGGCCACCTTTTCCTGCCCAAAGCTATTTTCGTTTTAAATGCATTACGTCTCTCAAATCCAATAAAGGACCGTACCGGCAGTGGCACCGCATTTACAACCTTAATTAATGGTACAAGAGGTAGATGGCTCAATCAATAAGGAGAAGAACCAAAAATAATGGTCTTCCTAGGGAAGCAGACGACGTTCCAGAGAAATTAGTGCTTTGGAAACAAAAGTAATTAAAGGACACCCGAACAAAAACAATCCAAATAATTCACAGGAAGACAACAAAATAAGTGTGAGAATAAATTGCAGTGCATCCTGTTAATTCAATAGACTAAAAAGAAAAAGATTTCCAGACCAGATTTTACAAACTAAATTAGCAAAGTACTTATATTGGGAGTTTCCTGCTGTCACATTTTTATCGTCTGTTCCAACAAGGGGTCTCAGTTTGAAATATTAACCTAAATTCTCCCTCTTTAAGATTCACAGGGATCTGCTCTGTGTTTCCAGCATTTTCTGTTGTTCCCACGTGCAGTTTTGTTTTATCTCAATAAAAAGGGCAACTACACTACAGCACCACCTCAGCCTTCAGTGTTTACACCTAATGATGAGTCTGCAGGGGGAGAGGCAGCTGAATAATATAGCTGCTACAAAAGCAAAATACTGCGGATGCTGGAAATCTGAAATAAAAACAGAAAACACTGGGAATACTCAGCAGGTCCGGCAGCATCTGTAGAGAGAGAAACAGAGTTAACGTTTCAGGTCTGACATGAATCTTGTTATTCATGTGGAAATGACTTATGAAATAATACTGGGCGGCCTGCTGGTGGCGCTGTCCAGGGAGAGTATAAATACTCGGGCATGGGCCCAGCTTGCTCAGGACATTCTTTAACAGGAACTAGTGAAGGACACAACTAGATCTCCATGTTGAAAAACAGTTGATTAAAGCCTTGTTTAATACCCAGACTAAGTGCCTAGTAGTTTTCTTATGTCAAGGTCGATGACCCAGTTCTGACAAAGGGTCATCGACCTGAAACTTTAACTCTGTTTCTCTCTCCACAGATGCTGCCTGACCTGCTGAGTATTTCCTGCATTTTCTGTATTTATTTCAGATTTCCAGCATCCACAGTATTTTGCTTTTGTATTAGTGTTCAATTCACTGTCACTTCTCGTCTAGGAATGCCCACTTTGAATAAGTTCCGCTCTTCTCTCTGACGGGATTTCCATTTGTCTCTTTTACCTTGTTCCTCTTCAGCCAGGTCTGATAAAAACATAGAAGATAGGAGCAGGAGTAGGCCATTCAGCCCCTTGAGCCTGTTCCGCCATTTAATGAGATCATGGCTGATCATCCAAACTCAGTACCCGGTCCCTGCTTTCTCCCCGTATCCCTTGATCCCTTTAGCTTTAAGAAATATATCTAACTCCTTCTTGAATATATTTAATAAGTTGGCCTCAACTGCCTTCTGTGGTAGAGAATTCCACAGGTTCACCACTCTCTTGGTGAAGAAATTCCTCCTCACCTCTGTCCTAAATGGCTTACCCCTTATCCTTAGACTGTGACCCCTGGTTCTGGACTCCCCCACCATTGGGAACATCCTTCCTGCATCTAGTCTGTCTAGTCCTGTTAGAATTTTATAAGTTTCAATGAGATCCCCTCTCATTCTTCTAAACTCTAGCAAATATAAGCCTAATCGACCCAATCTCTCTTCATACGTAATTCCTGCCATCCCAGGTATCAGTCTGCTGAATCTTTGCTGTACTCCCTCCATGGCAAGAACATCCTTCCTCAGATAAGGCGACCAAAACTGCACACAATACTCAATATGTGGTCTCACCAAGGCCCTGTACAACTGTAGCGAGACATCCTTGCTCCTGTACTAGAATCCTCTCGCTATGAAGGCCAACATACCATTTGCCTTCTTAACCGCCTGCTGCACCTGCATGCTTACCTTCAGCAATTGGTGCACAATGACACCCAGGTCTCGTTGCACTTCCCCTTTTCCCAATCTATTGCTGTTCAGATAATAATCTGTCTTCCTGTTTTTGCCACTAAAGTGGATAACCTCGCATTTATCCACATTATACTGCTTCTGCCATGCATCTGCCCAATCACCCAACCTGTCCAAATCGTACTGGAGTTTCTCTGCATCCTCCTCACAGCACACACGGCCACCCAGCTCTGTGTCATCTGCAAACTTGGAGATATTACATCTAGTTCCCTTGTCTAGATCATTAATATATATTGTGAATAGCTGGGGTCCTAGCACCGATCCCTGCGGTACCCCACTAGTCACTGCCTGCCACTCGGAAAAAGACCCATTTATTCCACCTCTTTGCTTCCTGTCTGCCAACCAGTTCTCTATCCAAGTCAGTACCTTACCCCCAACCCCATATGCTTTAACTTTGCACGCCAATCTCTTATGCGGGACCTTATCGAAAGCCTTCTGAAAGTCCAAATACACCACATCCACTGGTTCTCCCTTATCTATTCTACTAGTTACATCCTCAAAAAATTCCAGTAGATTAGTCGAGCATGATTTACCTTTTGTAAATCCATGTTGACTTTGTCCGATCCTGTCACTGTTTTCCAAGTGCTCTGCTACATCTTTTATAATGGACTCTAGCATTTTCCCCACGACCGATGTCAGGCTTACCGGTCTATAATTCCACGTTTTCTCTCTACCACCTTTTTTAAATAGTGGGGTTACATTAGCTACCCTCCAATCCATGGGAACTATTCCAGAGTCTATAGAATTTTGGAAGATGACCAGCAATGCATCTACTATTTCTAGGGCCACTTCCTTAAGTACCCTAGGATGTAGATTATCAGGCCCTGGGGATTTATCAGCTTTCAATGCCATCAATTTCCCTAACACCGTTTCCCTACAAATACTGATTTCATTCAATTCCTCCCTCTCATTAGACCCTATGTTCCCCGACATCTCTGGAAGGTTATTTGTGTCCTCCTTTGTGAAGACAGAACCAAAGCATGTATTTAATTGGTCAGCCATTTCTTTGTTCCCCATTATAAATTCCCCTGATTCTGACTGCAAGGGACCTACGCCTGACTTCACCAATCTTTTTCTCTTCACCTATCTATAGAAGCTTTTACAGTCAGTTTTTATGTTCCCTGCAAGCTTACTCTCATATTCTATTTTCCCCCTCTTAATTCATCCCGTTGTCCTCCTTTGCTGAATCCTAAACTGCTCCCAATCCTCAGGTTTGCTGCTTTTTCTGGCCAATTTATATGTCCTCTCCTTGCATTTTATGCTATCCCTAATTTCCCTTGTTAGCCACGGTTGAGTCACCTTTTTTGTTTTATTTTTATGCCGAACAGGGATGAACAAATTCTGTAGTTCATCCATGCGATCTTTAAATGTTTGCCATTGCCTATCCACCGTCAACCCTTTAAGTGACGTTTCCCAATCCATCCTAGCCAACTCACGCCTCATACCATCGTAGTTTCCTTTATTTAAATTCAGGACCCTAGTCTCTGAGTCAACTACTTCACCCTCCATCTTAATGAAGAATTCTACCATATTATGATCGCTCCCCTCCAAGGGGCCCTCACACAACAACATTGCTAATTAATCATAGTAACATAACATAGAGATAGGAACAGGAGTAGGTCATTCGGCCCTTCGAGCCTGCTCCGCCATTCAATGAGATCATGGCTGATCCTCGTCTGAGATCATAGCTGATCTTACCAGTTCAGTACCCCGTCCCCGCCTTTTCTCCGTAACCCTTAATCCCCTTAGCCTTCAGAAATATATCCAATTCTCTCTTGAAAATATTTATTGAATTAGCCTTCACAGCCCTCTGTGGCAGGGAATTCCACAGGCTCACCACTCTTTGAGTGAAGAAATTCTTCCTCATCTCTGTTTTAAATGATTTGCCCGCTATTTTTAGACTGTGGCCCCTGGTTCTGTGCTCCCTGGCCATTGGAAACATTCTCTCTGAATTCAGCCTGTCCAGGCCTGCCATAATTTTATATGTTTCGATGAGATCCCCTCTCAATCTTCTAAACTCCAGTGAGTACAAGCCCAAACTATTTAATCTCTCTTCGTAGGTCATTCCCGCCATTCCAGGTATCAGCCTGGTGAATCGCCGTTGCACTCTTTCCATGGCAAGAACATCCTTCCGCAGATGGGGCGACCAAAACTGTACACAATACTCCAGATGCGGTCTCACCAGCACCTTGTACAGCTGTAGTAAGGTATCCCTATTCCTATACTCGAACCCCCTTGATATGAAGGCCAACATACCATTTGCCTTCTTAATCGCCTGTTGCACCTGCATGCTCTCCTTCAGTGACTGGTGCACAAGAACACCCAGGTCCCTCTGCACTTCCCCATCTCCCAATCTATTGCCATTTAGATAATAATCTACCCTCCTGTTTTTACCCCCAAAGTGGATAACCTCGCATTTATCCACATTATAGTGCATCTGCCACGTATCCGCCCATTCCCCCAACCTGTCCAAATCGCACTGTAGCCTCCTGACATCCTCATCAGAGCCCACCCCTCCTCCTAGTTTAGTGTCGTCAGCGAATTTGGAAATATTGCATCCAATCCTTTCTCATTACATAATACCCAGTCTAAGATGGCCTGATCTCTAGTTGGTTCCTCGACATATTGGTCCAGGAAACCATCCCGTATTCACTCTAGGAATTCCTCTTCCACAGTATTGTTACTAATTTGGTTAGCCCAATCTATATGTAGATTAAAGTCACCCATGAACGCTGCTGTGCCCTTATTGCACGCATCTCTAATTTCCCATTTAATGCCATCCCCAACCTCAGCATCAATGTTTGGGGGACTGTATACAACTCCCACTAACGTTTTCTGCCCCTTGGTATTTATCAGCTCTACCCATACAGATTCCACATCATCAGAGCTAATATCCTTCCTTACTATTGTGTTAATTTCCTCTTTAACCAGCAATGCTACCCCACCTCCTTTTCCTTTTTGCCTGTCCTTCCTGAATATTGAATACCCCTGGATGTTGAGTTCCCAGCCTTGGTCACCCTGGAGCCATGCCTCCATAATTCCAATTACATCATATCCGTTTACATCTATTTGCACAGCTAATTCATCTTATTACGAATGCTCCTCGCATTAAGACACAAAGCCTTCAGGCTTGTTTTTTTAACACTCTTAGTCCTTTTAGAATTATTATTTACTGTAGCCCTGTTTGATTTACGCCCTTGATTTCTCTGCATTCCACTTTTGTTTTTCTCCTTCCTGTCTTTTGTTTCTATCCTCACTTCCCTTTCCTCTGTCTCCCTGCACAGGTTCCCAACCCCCTGCCATTTTAGTTTAAACCCTCCCCAACAGCACTAGCAAACACTCCCCCTAGGACATCGGTCCCAGTCCCGCCCAGGTGCAAACCGTCCAGTTTGTACTGGTCCCACCTCCCCCAGAACTCTTTCCAATGTCCCAGGAATTTGAATCCCTCCCCCTTGCACCATTCCTCTGGCCACATATTCATCTGAAATATCCTTCTATTTCTACTCTGACTAGCACATGGCACTGGTAGCAATCCTGAGATTGCTATCTTTGAGGTGCTATTTTTTAATTTACCTCCTAACTCCCTATATTCAGCTTTTAGGACATCATCCCATTTTTTACCTATATCGTTGGTACCTATATGCACCATGACAACTGGTTGTTCACCCTCCCCCTCCAGAATGCCCTGCAGCCGCCCCGAGACATCCTTGACCCTTGCACCAGGGAGGCAACATACCATCCTGGAGTCTCGTTTGCGGCCGCAAAAACACCTATCTATTCCCTTTACAA
Source organism: Somniosus microcephalus (assembly GCF_052327205.1). NCBI lineage: Eukaryota > Metazoa > Chordata > Chondrichthyes > Squaliformes > Somniosidae > Somniosus > Somniosus microcephalus. The sequence continues at coordinate 69,727,796 of NC_141008.1, forward strand.
TAGAATCCCCTATCACTATAGCTCTCCCATTCTTTTTCCTCCTGTCTTGTGCAGCAGAACCACCCATGGTGCCAGGAAGTTGGCTTCCGCTGCCTTCCCCCAATAAGCCATCTCCCTCAACAATATCCAAAGTGGTATATCTGTTTGAGAGGGGGTGGCCACAGGGGACCCCTGCACTACCTGCCTGCACCTACTACTCTGCCTGGTGGTCACCCATTCCCTTCCTGCCTGTGCAGCCTTTACCTGCGGCATGACCAACTCCCTAAACATGCTATCCATGATGTCCTCAGCATCGCGAATGCTCCAGTATGTATCCATTCACAGCTCCAGCACCGCAATGCGGTCTGTCAGTAGCTGCAGCTGGATACACATCCCACACACAGGAAGTGTCCCTGATTTCCCACATAGCGCAGGAGGAGCATGCCATGGGGCCGAGCTGTCCTGCCATGATTACACTTTAATTAATTTAAATTAAATTAAATCAAATCAATACTATTAATTAAACTACAATTAAATGATATACTCAGGGGCCCTTGGTTACTAGCAGTCCCCGATACACAACAGAGACCTTAGAAACTATAACCACAAAAATTAAGACATTCTAAATTTGATAAACTATTAATCTTAATTGTCAAACTATAGAGTAGTATAAATACTCACCTGGCCGTACTCACCCAATCAGCTGCTTCCTCTTGTCCGCATCACTTTTTGAATCATGACGTGGCTCCGGAATGCTGCCGCCGGTCTGTGAGATTGGTAAGCCTCTGTAAAGAAGCCCGTGAAAGTGAGTTTAAGTACTCACTGTACCGCCGCTCTCTGCTCCTCCCGACACTGGCCTCTGAAGGGTCATTGACCTGAAACATTAACTCTGTTTCTCTCTTTACAAATGCTGCCTGACCTGCTATTTCCAGCATTTTCTGTTTTTATTTTGAATAATATAGCTGTTGGCAAACCAGGGGTTTGGTACAAGCCCGTGAAGTGGTTTTGCTCCCAATAGTGTAAGCACCTTCCCCAGGAAGGTACCTGCACCAGAAAATAATTGCAAGCAAAAGAAAGAAAGAAAGAAAGACTTGCATTTATATAGTGCCTTTCACGACCGCCGGATGTCTCAAAGCGCTTTACAGCCAATAAAGTACTTTTGGAATGTAATCACTGTTGTAATGTGAACTTCAAAACAGCTGCATATTGCTTTAAGGCACATTTATTTTGAAGAAGTGCCATGATCAGAAGAAGTACAGTGCTCCCACCACTGATGGCATTCAACCCTTAACTCAATACTTTACAATAACATCTGCGACCTCACTTTTCTTGAGTTTTGAGAGTGACGGGTGGAGGTGGAGAAAGCAAGGCCTCTTTCCCTTTGCCCCACAAGTCTCTGTGGCACTTTGCAAAAGGGGGACAGAAGCAATCAGGTGTGATGTGCCTCTAATTCTGCGCTGCTTTCCCAGTACCCTAATGCACAACATAAAACTGCATTTAGAGCCCATTTAACTGCTGTAGAAAATGCCTTTGCTCTCAGTGGCATTTGCAAAATAAAGAAGGATTCCAATGGCATTACAGACTCAGATTTTATGGTCTGCCATTGGATTATGTATTCCCTGTTGTGGTCTACTATATTCATGAAACCAATTCCATCCAAAATATTGTAGTGTCATGATGCAAACACACATAGAAAGAAAGGACTTGCAATTATATAGCGCCTTTTGCAATCTTAGGATGTCCCAAAGCGCTTCACAGTCAATTAAGTACCTTTGATGTGTAGTCACTGTTGAAATGTAGGCAAATGCAGCAGCCAATTTGCACACAGGAAGGTCCCACAAACAGCAATGAGATAAATTAGCAACAATCTGTTGTTGTGTTGCTGATTGAGGGATAAATATTGTCCAGGACACCGGGGGAATTCCTCTACTCCTCCTCTAATAGTGCCTTAGTAATATTTACATCCACCTGAGAGGAAAGACTGTTTCATGTTTCATCCAAAACACAGCACCTCCAACTGCGTAGCACTGAAGCGTCGGCCTAGATTACCTGTTCAAGTCTATGGAATGAAAGAAAGAAAGATTTGCATTTATATAGCACCTCTCAGCATGTCCCAAAATGCTTTATCATCGATGAAGTACTTTTGAAATGTAGACATGGTGTGGAGATGCCGGTGGTGGACTGGGGTGGACACAGACATCAAGTTTCTACGGAGATGCAAGAAAGCAGACAAGATCTGGTGTGTGATTTCTTACATTTTGAAGTGTAGTCACTGTTGTAATGTAGGAAACACGACAGCCAATTTGCACACAGCAAGATCCTACAAATAGCAATGTGATAATGACCGGATAATCTGTTTTAGTGATGTAGGTTAAGGGATAAATATTGGTCGGGACACCAGGAGAACTCCCCTGCTCTTCTTCAAAATAGTGTTGTGGGATCTTTTATGGTCACCTGAGAGGGCAGGGAGGTTTAACATCTCATCCGAAAAACGGCACCTCCGACAGTGCAGCACTCCCTCGGTACTGCACTGGAGTGTCAGCCTATTGTGCTCAACTCTCTGGAGTGGGACTTGAACCCACAACCTTCTGACTCAGAGCTGAGAGTGCTGCCCCTGAGCCAAGACTAACACAGACAGACAGACAGGCAGACAGAGCTGTCTGCATTAATTCCAGGTCTTTGGCATGTCTTGAAATCAGATCTCCAGCCCATGAATTGGGTACTGGCACTGGAGAATTGTATCCTGAAGCGCTTCTCCAATATAAACTCGTCATTAAAGGGACACTCTCTTTGTTAAAAAAAACATTTGGATAATCCTTTGTTCGGGGAGAAAGAAGAGCAAAAGATCCTGCATCGTTTTGATCACCATCATGTTACTTGACACAGTGCTGTGCCTCGATGCAATATACATCACTGTATCGTGTGTTTGTAAGCAAATGTTAAAAACAACTCGCCAGTCACTTCTTCATGGCGACAGTGGCCCAAAGACAACCTTCTGAAGACCAGGGTAGAAATGAAGGAAAGCTATTGAAAAACAGTTATTTTAGCACACAATGGATTGAACTAGTCTTTTAGACAACAGTAGAAAAGCCATTTCAACCGGCAACTTTAAGTTGCTATGAATTTTTGAGCCCCCAGAATTGCCATTATATCACATAACAATTTAACTTGGAATTAGGTACTAAAAATTTGGTCGTCTATTTGAAGGAGATACTCAGTCTGTGCCTTAAATGATTTGGTCATTTTTATACTAGCAAGTCACAAAGTAGAGAGCAATTCCAGTGTATAAGACTGACAGTGTTCTGGGAAAGCAATTGTGTAAGGTAAAAGAACTAGCTGGCACTGAATCAGCTAGGGATACGCAAAGCCAGTTATTATACTACACCACGTTGCATCAATATAAAGTGATTTTGTCTGTGTATTGACCCAAACTGTGCAGTGCAATTCGGGTATGAAGTCTTCTGAATCAAATTTAGGCAAGCAGACTGCCTTGGAGATTTTTAAGCTTAATTTTCTTTTTTTTTAATGGTACTGGAGATCAGACTGTGCTTTTGATGAGTCTGCTTTCCTTAGCCAGAGTGTGACACAGACCCAGTAGTATAACTTGGGTCTGCCAATCGCAAGTTAACCTGAACAGGTACTGGTCATAGATTTATACCTGCAGTATAACAACACTGGTAAAAGGGGGACAATAGTAAAGGTACATGTAATTATATAAAAATGTAGTTAAAACCATTGGTTCAGTGTTCACATGCAGTGAAGAAAGCAATTAAAATGTAGGAATGTATCGTTAGGGCTGTGATTTATACCTCAAGATTTGACTATTCCAACGCACTCCTGGCTGGCCTCCCACGTCCTACCCTCATCCAAAACTCAGCTGCCCGTGTCCTAACTCGCATCAAGTCCTGTTCGCCCATCACCCCTGTGCTCGCTGACCTACATTGGCTCCCGGCTAAGCAACGCCTCAATTTTATAAATTCTCATCCTTGTTTTCAAATCCCTCCATGGCCTCGCCTCTCCCTATCTCTGTAATCTCCTCCAGCCCCACAACCCTCGAGATATCTGTGCTCCTCAAATTCTGGCCTCTTCTACATCCCCAATTTTAATCGCTACACCATTGGTGGCTGTGCCTTCTGTTGCCTAGGCCCTAAGCTCTGGAATTCCCTCCCTAAACCTCTCCGCCTCTCTATCTCTTTCCTCCTTTAAGACGCCCCTTAAAACCGACCTCTTTGACCAAGCTTTTGGTCACCTGCCCTAATTTCTCCTTATGTGGCTCGGTGTCAAATTTTGTTTTATAACGCTCCTGTGAAGTGCCCTGGGACGTTTTGCTACATTAGATGCGCTATGTAAATACAAGTTGTTGTTATCTAAATAGGCGACATTGAAGTTGCATCTGGCCTTGGTGAGGCTGCATCTGCAGTACTCTCAAGGGCAATTAGGGATGGGCAATAAATGCTGGCCTTGCCAGCGACACGCACATCCCTTGAACGAATAAAAAAAACTGTTCAGTTTTAGTTTCTGTGTTAGAGAAGATGTAGAATTACAAGAGGGTGTCTATTGGAGGGCTGCAAGGCAGATTCCTGAAATTGGAGGCTGTTAGGAGGAAGGAATGTCCACCCTTTCTGGAGAGGTGGAGGTGGAGGAGGATGGGGGCGGAGGGGGGGTGGTGAGGGACAGAGGTCTTTCGGATTTTTATGAAGAATTTTGGATACAGAAAAGTTATTCAGTTGGATGCAGATTCAAAGACTGGCGGGGGTGAGGGTGGGGTGGGTGGTGGTGCCACAGTTTAAAGTTAAGAACGTTAAAAGCAAATAAAGCATATAGGCAATATTTTTTTTCGTAAGAGGGTGATAGAATTGTGAAAAAGATTACTAGTCAGGGGTGGTGGAACAGAAAGCCATGCCAGGTTTTTTTTAAAATAGCTTGAATTCCTATCAGGAATAGGGATGCAGGGCTATTAGTTTCAGAATCATGATAAATAAACTGATGGGATGTTTGGAAGGGTAGGCTCGCTGGACCAATGGTTTTTCCTTCCCAAAACATTATTATGTTACAGTGTATGTACGTTTTAACCATTAAAACAGCAAAATATAATGGGTAAATAGAAACTTAAAAATAAATACAATCATTTACAAAGCAAATAATAGCAGAACTGAAAAAGAGAAGGCAAACTGTATTACGTATAATGGCGTGCTGCTTCATTGATTACATATTTCCTTCATTTCAATATGTCTAGAAATGTACTTTTTACTGCATCACTAACAGCATTGGCTCTTCCAAACCAGCATATTATAATATTAATAGACATCACTTTAAATTAAATCTGAAATTGTGGTAAATTATAAGCGCTATATAAGTATTTTTCAGTAACATTAGTATCAATCATCTTTAGAAAGCCTAGAAATGTATTGCCTCTGTGATGTACACAGTGTTTTATATCAACACTGGAAAAAACATTGCTGTCAACATTTTCCTTCCTGTCACAGGATATGCATGACACAATGGAAGGTTCCAGATGCAAGAGAAGAAAACAAAATGAAAAAGAAAGACTTACATTTATGTAGTGCCTTTCACATCCTTGGGATGTCCCAAAGCGCTTTAGAGCCAACAAAGTAGTTTTGAAGTGCTGTTGTAGTGTAGGAAACGCGGCAGCCAATTTGCACACAACAAGATCCCACAACAAGCAATGTAATAATGACCAGATAATCTGTTTTTGTGATGTTGATTGGCCAGGACACTGGGGATAACATCCCTGCCCTTCTTTGAAATAATGCCATGGGATCTTTAAAGTCCACCTGAGAGAGCAGACGGGGCCTCAGTTTAACATCTCTGCGAAAGACGGCACCTCCATTGGTACAGCTCTCCCTCAGCACTGCACTGCAGTGTCAGCCTCGATTGTTGTGCCCAAGTCTCTGGAGCAGGACTATGACCCAACAACCTTCTGACTCAGGGGCAAGGGTGCTACCAACTGAGCCACAGCTGACACAGTACCTAACTCAGCTGATTTTAGCCAAGGCAGCAGTTGGGTCTTATAATTGGCCTCAGAAGTGGGGGAGGAGGGGGAAAATCAGCCAAGATTCCTTCTCCTAATCACTGCCCAGTCATATCTGCTGGAAAATGTGCATGCTTGTCTAACAGGTAAGGATTTGGCTTAGGTGTCAAGACCCTCAATGGTAGACACTCGCTGTCGAGACACACATATATATGAAGAATGATCACCTAAGTGAGGTACTGGCAGCCATTGGTGCTCATGGAACTGTACTAGACTTGATGGGCTGGATTTTCATTCAGGAGTCAGGTAGGAGGCGGGACTACAACTTTCGGGGGTGGTAGTCCTGCCTCCATCGAGATGTGGCCAATCCATGCGATTTTAACTTGATTGACCTTGTTGAGCCCACCCAGCGGGCTCAGCAGGCCAATTAAGGGCCACCCGGCAATCGGTGACGTCACAGACTGAAATTTCATCTGTCAAGAGGTTTTGACAGATGAAATATCAGCGTTTCACAGCTGTTTGAAGCTGTCTAACACTGACAGTCTTACTTCTAACCTGAGTCCTTCTCCACAGACTCAGTTAGAAATCTCTCCTGCACAGAAAGCTGAAGGCTGTCACTTTTGACAGTTCGCAGCCATTCTGCTTTCTGTGCCGGTTAGATGATGGACTCCCGAAACCTAAAGGAAGGAAGGCTGAAAAGGTAAGAAAAGGTAATTTAAACTTCTTTAAACACTTTAGACACACCAAACACACTTACCTTTGCACTCATGCACACATCACTCACCTGAACACCGACATCTCGACCCCATCCAAGTCCTTCAACCCAACAGCCCACCTCGTGAACTTGACATGGTTTGGAGCCATCGGGAATCCCACACTTCAGCATTAAAAATAGGGATTAGGCTAAAAACTGCCTGTTAACTACCTGTTAACAGGCAGTTAATTGGCACTAATCCCTTCCCGCCTCGGGCAGGCGGATCCCAGTGCGGGGCGGGTACCCGCCTCCTTTGAAACTGGCATGGAGGCGGGTTGGGTGCGGGATGAGGTCAGGACCCCTGATTTTGGGATTTTAACCCCCCGCACGCCTCCAATCCCGACTCCACGGCCCAATGAAAATCCTGCCCAATGCCTCCAAGAAAGAATGGAAAAAAACCTGGCAGAAAAGGACTCTCTTATTTTGTATAGCTGAGTGCCAGGTCATGCAGTACACCTGTGAGCTATCACAAATGTTAATAATGAAACCCAACTATGTTTTGTTCAAAGGTTATGTCCTAGCCACATGCATTGTTATGTTAGGTGTTTTAATTAAAAAATCAAACTGAGGATACAATGTATATGTACACACTGGGTGAAAAATCACTGTTCTGAGGGCAGGATCAAGCTGGGATCAAACAGTCAAATAAGCTGTCAACAGTCCTTAAACATGTAATAACAGCCACTTAGGGGAAGTACTGGAGGGTGACCAGCAACCAGCACCCATGAATCTCTATTCAGGAGAGGTGAGGAGGCAAAGAAAATCGGTGACAGAAAAAAAGCCTCAATGCAAACACATTTCCTTACTTTAGTTTTCAGATTGGGTGGAAATAAGCTGTTTTTGTGTATTGACAACAAAGACACAACTGTGTCCCTGCAATCGCTTTGAAAACTGTTTTATTGATATCTTGTGGAGTGGGGACAAGCAAGACTCCGTGAGGGGTACTGGGGGCGAGAGAGAAAGACCCTGTTGTGGGGAGGGGGTAATGTATTTGTATTTTTAAAAAAAAATTTTTCTTAGAATTGCACATTTGCCAGTCAGCGAGAGGAGGGCAGGGCCTCAGTGCTGGCAGGTACAGGAGTTTTTTTTAACATGCCGTATGTTTTTTATATATACCGGTTTACACATTGATGCAGTTGTTTTACATTTTGTTTACAACAACAACTTGTATTTATATAACACCTTTGACATAGTAAACCGCCCCAAGACGCTTCACAGGAGCGTTAGCAAACAAAATTTGACACCAAGCCACACGAGGCGATATTAGAACAGGTTGGTCAAAGAGGTAGGTTTTAAAGACCGTCTTAAAGGAGAAGAGTGGTAGCGAGCCAGAGAGGGAATTCCAGAGCCTGGGGTCTAAGCAGCTGAAAGCACGGCCACCACTGGTGGAGTGATGAAATTCAGGGTTGTGCAAGAGCCTAGAATTGGAGGAGCGCAGAGATTTCAGAGGGTTGCAGGACTAGAGGAAATTACAGCGATAGGGAGGTGCGAGACTGTGGAGGGATTTGAAAATTAGGATGAGAATTTTTAAATCGAGACCATGCCGGACCGGGAGCCAATGTAGGTCGGCGAGCGCAGGGGGTGATGGGTGAACGGGACTTGGTGCGAGTTAGGACACGGGGCAGTGAGCACAGGGGGTGATGGGTGAACGGGACTGGGTGCGAGTTAGGACACGGGGCAGTGAGCACAGGGGGTGATGGGTGAACGGGACTTGGTGCGAGTTAGGACACGGGGCAGTGAGCACAGGGGGTGATGGGTGAACGGGACTGGGTGCGAGTTAGGACACAGGGCAGCGAGCACAGGGGGTGATGGGTGAACAGGACTGGGTGTGAGTTAGGACACGGGGCAGTGAGCACAGGGGGTGATGGGTGAACGGGACTGGGTGTGAGTTAGGACACGGGGCAGTGAGCACAGGGGGTGATGGGTGAACGGGACTGGGTGCGAGTTAGGACAGGGCAGTGAGCACAGGGGGTGATGGGTGAACAGGACTGGGTGTGAGTTAGGACACGGGGCAGTGAGCACAGGGGGTGATGGGTGAACGGGACTGGGTGCGAGTTAGGACACAGGGCAGCGAGCACAGGGGGTGATGGGTGAACAGGACTGGGTGTGAGTTAGGACACGGGGCAGCGAGCACAGGGGGTGATGGGTGAACAGGACTTGGTGCGAGTTAGGACACGGGGCAGTGAGCACAGGGGGTGATGGGTGAACTGGACTTGATGCAAGTTAGGACACGGGGCAGTGAGCACAGGGGGTGATGGGTGAACGGGACTGGGTGTGAGTTAGGACACGGGGCAGCGAGCACAGGGGGTGATGGGTGAACGGGACTCGGTGTGAGTTAGGACACGGGGCAGCGAGCACAGGGGGTGATGGGTGAACAGGACTTGGTGCGAGTTAGGACACGGGGCAGTGAGCACAGGGGGTGATGGGTGAACTGGACTTGATGCAAGTTAGGACACGGGGCAGTGAGCACAGGGGGTGATGGGTGAACGGGACTGGGTGTGAGTTAGGACACGGGGCAGCGAGCACAGGGGGTGATGGGTGAACGGGACTCGGTGTGAGTTAGGACACGGGCAGCGAGCACAGGGGGTGATGGGTGAACTGGACTTGATGCAAGTTAGGACACGGGGCAGTGAGCACAGGGGGTGATGGGTGAACGGGACTCGGTGCGAGTTAGGACACGGGGCAGTGAGCACAGGGGGTGATGGGTGAACTGGACTTGATGCAAGTTAGGACACGGGGCAGTGAGCACAGGGGGTGATGGGTGAACGGGACTCGGTGCGAGTTAGGACACGGGGCAGTGAGCACAGGGGGTGATGGGTGAACGGGACTGGGTGCGAGTTAGGACACGGGGCAGTGAGCACAGGGGGTGATGGGTGAACGGGACTGGGTGCAAGTTAGGACACAGGGCAGCGAGCACAGGGGGTGATGGGTGAACAGGACTGGGTGTGAGTTAGGACACGGGGCAGCGAGCACAGGGGGTGATGGGTGAAGAGGACTTGGTGCGAGTTAGGACACGGGGCAGTGAGCACAGGGGGTGATGGGTGAACGGGACTGGGTGTGAGTTAGGACACGGGGCAGCGAGCACAGGGGGTGATGGGTGAACAGGACTTGGTGCGAGTTAGGACACGGGGCAGTGAGCACAGGGGGTGATGGGTGAACTGGACTTGATGCAAGTTAGGACACGGGGCAGTGAGCACAGGGGGTGATGGGTGAACGGGACTGGGTGTGAGTTAGGACACGGGGCAGCGAGCACAGGGGGTGATGGGTGAACGGGACTCGGTGTGAGTTAGGACACGGGCAGCGAGCACAGGGGGTGATGGGTGAACTGGACTTGATGCAAGTTAGGACACGGGGCAGTGAGCACAGGGGGTGATGGGTGAACGGGACTCGGTGCGAGTTAGGACATGGGGCAGTGAGCACAGGGGGTGATGGGTGAACGGGACTGGGTGCGAGTTAGGTTACAGGCAGCAGAGTTTTGGATGAGCTCAAGTTTACGGAGGGTGCAAGGTGGGAGGCCGGCCAGGAAAACATTGGAATAGTCGAGTCTAGAGGCAATAAAGGCATCGATGAGGATTTCAGCAGGATTCAGGACCGCAGGCAGTTGCCAAGTGGCGGTATCTGTAGCCTATCGTACCGTCTGCTCTAAGAAAGCTTAACCTATATGGGCACCAGTGGGGATGACTTCCTGTCGTTACTTCATGCACAGAGATCGTAAACAAACGTGCAAAAATTTCCTCTACCAGTATTTCGAGTGAAATCATTAACGTATTTTATTTCTTGAACACACTCACTAGGAACACCCGCCAGAGGAAATCATCTCACTCTTGTTTACACTACCACTGTACATAGCAATGAGACGAACCATCCCCCCAGGAAACAAAAACACTTCTTCCATTCCTTTTTAGGCACCAGAGTAGCTTTGAAAACCTTGTGCTAAGATTCATGCATTGGAAACCAAACAGACTGCCGCTAATCAACCATTTTCAGTCTGCAGATTAAATGATATTGCAGTAGAAATATTTCCGAGGGTGATGGCTTGAAGTAATGCATCAAGGCAATGAAAATATGATTTGTTATGAGAAAGCTATAATTAAGTGTATAAGTATAATCTTGCTTTGAAATGGTTTTGTTTTTATTACACTTGTAAATCTGTCCAGGATGAGTATTTTCACTGTGGGAGAGAAACTGCAGAAAGAAGGGAGAACCAAAAAGCTAAGAATTATCTGCATGAGTAATCTAATTTGCTGTGACTCGGTATGTTTCAGCCTTTAGATCAGTATTAGATAGTATGTACAAATGAATCTTACCGCGCAAGCAAAATCATTTTCATTCTTTGACTTCTTTTTTTGCTTATTAAGATGAGGAGGAATAGAACATTTTTTCATGCAGTGTCAGCATCAAGCACTTCCCCTATCAGGTGTGGGGATGCAGGATTAAGCTTCCTTCACACTGCCCTAACAATGGATTGAACCTTCCTCTCATTAATTACACGTGGGAAAAAAATTCTGCACAATATCGTACCCTAAGTGCAGCCCAGGTGGAGCTTGTGCTACATTTGCACTTTCCACGTTAGGTTATTTTCTGATTCAGACTAATTGGTGGATTTTATTACAGCGTAAGCCATCACAAGCCTGTCAGGTTCCTAGGATGGCTTCATGGGTAACTGTGTTCCTGGTGTACCTGTGTACCTGGCTCTACAGACCTCAGAAGGTCCCCAGTTCAAAGCTTTATTTGTGACGGGTTAGTTCTTTGCAGCTGGGCTAGCAATTGTGGTGCTACATAGAATCACAGAGATTTACAGCACAGGAGGAGGCCATTCGACCCATTGGGCTCGATTTTCAGTGTGCCGTGGAGTCGGGTTTGGAGGCGTGCGGGGGCTTAAATTGCCGAAATCGGGGGTCCCGACCCCATCCCACCCCCAACCCGTTCCATGCCAATTTCAAAGGAGGCGGGTACCCGCCCCGCACTGAGACCCGCCTACCCGAGGCGGGAAGGGATTAGTGCCAATTAACTGCCTGTTAACAGGCAGTTTTTAGCCTAATCCCTATTTTAAAGCTTGAAGTGTGGGATTCCCGACGGCTCCAAACCACACCAAGTTAGAGGAGGCGGGCCGTCGGGTTGAAGGACTTGGAGGGGTCGAGATGTCGATGTTCAGGTGAGTGATGTGTGCATGAGTGCACAGGTAAGTGTGTTTGGTGTGTCTAAAGTGATTAAATAAGTTTAACATACCTTTTCTTACCTTTTCAGCCTTCCTTCCTTTAGGTTCGGGGAGTCCCTCATCTCACCGGCACAGAAAGCAGAATGGCTGCGATCTGTCAAAAGTGACAGCCTGCAACTTTCTGTGCAGGAGAGATTTCTAACTGAATATGTGGAGAAGGACTCATGTTAGAAGTAAGACTGTCAGTGTTTGACAGCTTCAAACAGCTGTGAAACACTGATATTTCATCTGTCAAATGGTCTTGACAGATGAAATTTCAGTCTGTGACGTCACCTGTTGCCGGGTGGCCCTTAATTGGCCTGTTGAGCCCGCTGGGCGGGCTCATACAACAAGGTCAATCAAGTTAAAATTGCGTGGATTGGCCGCATCTCGATGGAGGCGGGACTACAACCCCGAAAGTTGTAGTCCCGCCTCCAACCCGACTTCTGAATGAAAATCCAGCCCATTGTGCCTGTGCCGGGATTGGTTTCAGTTAGTAACGTTCTTGCCTCGAAGTCAGGAATTGTGGGTTTAAGTCCCCACTTCAGGACTTGAACAAATAATCTAGTCTGACACTTCAGTGCAGTAGCTGAGGGAGTGCTGCATTGTTGCAAGTGCTGCTTTTTGCACAAGATGTTAAACCAGTGTATGCATTGCACCAGTTTAATGCCACATCCAAAAAACTGTTTAAGTAGAAGTAAATGATCCCATGGTAATGTTTTGAAGAAGAGCAGGGCGTTCTCCGGGTGACCTGGATAATTTTCAAACCTAAAGACAAAACAACAGCACTGAAAATAAAAAAAATCATTAATTGGTCATTCAGGGGGAAAATTTGCAGGGCAATGGAGAAAGGGCAGGGGAGTGGGACTAATTGGTCAGGGAAAGAAAATTCGGCCACAGTTCCCTCTCCTGATTGCGACCCGGTGTTGTAAATATGCATGTGATTATTGATTGAGGACACGATACCCTGTGATACCCTCCACAAGTTGCCAGCACTCACTATCAAGGCTTACATATGAAAAATGGACACTTGGGTTGAGGTAGTGAAAGGCAAGAGTCAGCACCTTCAAGAGGAATGGAGAAAAAAAAAGAAAATAAAAGCAAACTTGAACATATCCTTATTGTCCTGCAGCTATTGCTCATTTGATTCAGTAAATCAGTCAATGACCATAACATTAATAATAATATAATATGTCATTAGGATATATGAAGAGGGTCCACATACCCAACATTGCCGGGGCAATGAATAATCCTAATTCTAACCAGCCTTTAAAGCAGAGGACATGACACATAAAGACCTTTCCAGAATGTGACACTCGAAGATATTTAACAATCCTTTGTACCAAAAGGTCCATCATTGATTGAAATAAATGAAGTTACCATAGATTTGTGTTCACCTGCTAAAAGCAGATTGAGAATGGGAACTGCCAGTGTATTCAGTCGGCCCAATGATAACACAACTCACGTTCATTGGATAATCAATATATTGATCTAACATTGTTTTTGTTTTTATTAAAGTTTAGTTATATAGGGCTCCACAGAGCAATCAACACCACAAATTCAAAGAGAAAACTGCTCGTGTATAGACACCAATCACTAGGGTATGGTAGGTTTGTAGTTATGGACTAGCGATTCAGAGGTCATGAGTTGAAAACCCATTATGGTAAATTGTGAAACAAAATTCAATAAATCTGGTCATTTGTGAGTTGGCCCTAGACAAATGACCATTGTCATAAAAACCCAACTGGTTCACTAATGACCTTCAGGAGAGTGTCCTGCCAGCCCTACCTGGTCTGGCCTACATATGACTCTTAATGCCCTTAGGGCAACCAAGAGTGGGCAGTAAGCGCTGCCTTGTCAAGGTCACTCACATCCCTAGAACAAATTTAAATAAAACTTCAAGAATCAGCTACAATATCATTTCTATATGGTGCAATGTGTGGCCTGTGTTTTGACAGGCGAACGAGGGTAACTGTTTGGTGGGGAAACTTGCCCAATGGTGAACCGGAAATCTGGCTTTCACGGTTAGCCAAGTTACCAAGCTAAGATATCACTGATTCAATCCCATTTCATCCATTGACTTGCAAAGTGAGCAGACTCTCTAACAGGCACTAAAATAGACTGTAGTAACAAAAATCAGCCCTTGTTGCTTTACAGGCGTGACAATCACATTAATGACCACTATCTGGAAGAGTAAACATTGTAACCAACAATTTTTAAGCTGCCAGAATCCTTCCTTCGCTGCTCAGTTGCAACTAAATTTAATATCAGCCTCAGCCGATCTCATCTTTATTACTGAATTACCATAGACTTCAAGCACATCCACATAAAAAGCATTTGACAAAAAAAACACTTCATTTAGTAGCCTTTTGTGCTAAGATTTTTTTTATTTTCACTCTTTTATCGCCACTGTTTAGGGCAGTTGTTGCGCCCTTACCACTACCCTGGCAGAGGTCAGCGAACTCAACATAGACCATGAGGACCTGGGATCTTAGCGGCTCAGCTACTCCCTGAATAAATTGCAGAGCGTGTGAGAGAGCTGGTGAAAGACAGGAATTCTATGTGAAGCACACTTGCATTCTTACCGAGTCCCCGGTTCTCACGATTATTCTTACTACTATATTTAAAACATCTGACTCAAGCTTTGAAACACAATAACCATATAACTCTCATTCTGGCTTGAGTCATAAAGTTTTCCTTTTAATTAATAGGAACCACGTAAGAAATAGGAGCAGAAGTAGGCCATTCGGCCCTTCGAGCCTGCTCCACCATTCAATAAGATCTTGGCTGATCTTCGACCTCAACTCCACCTTCCCGAATATAGACTTCAAAAATGTTATCTTCTATTAAAGAAATTAACAAGTTGGCAGCTTGCTGATAGCCTAGTGGGCTGAGGTGCAGCCCAGTGTATATTACAATAAGCCAAGTTAGTTGATCTCAGCCAGCCCAGTAATTGCAATGGCAAAAAAGTCAGTCAGGTTTCCTGTTACCAATTGGTATCCAGCAACTCCTGATGAAAAGCATCTGTGTGGATCTCAAATGAGAACAGGATCAATTTTGGCTCTGAGCACCCCCACCTCCCGCCCATTGATCAAATAGCTCACTGGCACTCATTGTCTAGGCTCACATTGTCTAGGCTGACATAAGGAATGAGTAAGGTACTCGAGGGTGATTAATGCAAATGGAATGTACCCACCAGAAGTCAATTTTTCAGGGACACAGGAGACAAAAGGAAGAACCGATCTCTCTTATTGCTGACTTGTCAGGGATGTAAGGAATTTCAAATTTCTAAGGTTGCACCAAGTGAGGAGACATCTCACGAAGGCTTACCAACCTGTTTGAATTCTTCAAAGAGTTGATGGATGAAGGTAGCCTGCTAGAGATTGTATATTTAGACTTTCAAAAAGCATTTGATAAAGTGCCTCACAATAGGCTACGATACAAGTTAGAGTCCTGTAGGATTGGAGAGCAGATCCTGGGTTTGAGAGGGAATTGGTTTGTGTTCTCATAGACAGAGTTATCATTAATGGCAGAGGCTCTGCGTGAAGACCAGTTACTAGCGAAGTCCCGCAGAGGTCAGTGCAGGGCCGTTGTGCTTCATAAAATGCATCAGTGATCTGGATGAAGGTGTTGGGGGTACTGTCTGCAAGTTTGCAGATGACACAAAGATCTGTGTTGGTGTCAGAAGCCTTAAGAAGAAAAAAAGTACAATCTGATCTAGATGTGATGGAGGAAATCTGGCAGGTGACATTTAATGTTGATAAATGTAGTGTGATGCATGTTGGTAAGGCTAATGGAAAGCATGTATATAGCATGCAGGGCTCAAAATTAAAGTCTGTTGAAAGGGAGAGACTTGTGCATGAATCTCTACAGATCCACAACCAGTGCCGAGAGGGTATGGCTAAAGCAAATAGAGTATTAGAATGTATAGCTAAGACGATACAATACAAAACAAAGATCATCATCATGTTCCAGCACAAGACCTTAGTTAGGCCTCATCTAGGATACTGTGTCGACTTCTGGTCCACTCACATGATGTGAGATATAAAGGCCCTAGAAAAGGTTTAGAGAAGGGCCTATATTAATACTTAGTCTAAAAACCCTTAACTATCACGATAGGCTCAGGGAGCTGGGTCTCTTTACTCTAGAAAATCATAGACTTCAGGGAGACTCGACAGAAGAATTTTAAATGGTGTAGGAACTAGACTGTGCACACGTTGACAGATTATTTGAATTATATAAAAGTTAGGGAGAATGAGGGAACACACATACAAGCTGTGTAAGCATAGAACTGGGTTAGATGGCAGGAGGATTCTTGGCCTTTGGAATAGGTTGCTAGCTCGTACAGTTGGTGCAGATTCGCTGCAAACATTCAAAAAGGAGCTGGACAGGTTCCTGGGGGAGGCTGATATTGCTGCATACTAAGGGTAGGTGGGATGTTGGGCAATGTTCCTTACAGTCATAGTTACCTCCTGGAATTCGTTCATCACCACCTTCAGGGGTCAGAGAATTTCTCAGCATTCTTTTTACCCCTTAATTGGCCTAGGTATTTTTTTTTTTTTTTAATTTCCCTTTCCCAGGACCTGCTGGTGGGTGGGGAATAATAGTTGTCATGTCGCTTAGTTGCAACATGGCTGAATGGGTAGAATTCATGAACCAACGAGCCTTTTTCTTGTCTGTCTTTTCATATATAGATATGTACATTTGCACTTGTGCCCTTGGAACTGTACCCCAGCAAGGAAACATCTTCAGAAGCGGACAGGCAAAAAATGGCAAGGGAGAGGATAAAAATTACATATACAGAGGCCCAGATATTCCGATCCCTACGGGTGTGTGAGCGCTGTGTACCCACCCGTAGGGACATCGGAAATGCCGGTTTCAGGCATGCACAGCACATGCCCTGGAGAAGGGCCTCTGCGGGTAGATAGTTCTGCGTTTTTGGAGACCCTCCGCCCGCAGAAAACCCTTACAATTCTTACGCCTGGTAAAAGCAGGCATAAAGTCTGCTTTTACCAGGGTAAGAGTTGAAAAAAGTTTTAAATTTTTTTTCCAGATTTATCATTTAAAAATACTTTAAAAAAGGTAAGTTTATTTTTAGCCCCGTAAAAAACTAATTATTTTTTTCAAAAAATTAAATTTTTGTTTAAAATACTTAATTTATTGTAATTTTTAGTCATTTTAAAAATGTGGTTCTTTTTTAAATGTATTTAATGTTTTACTATGTTTTTGGGGTGACCTCCATTCATATATTTGACAGGTCTTCCTGTCAAGTGTATGAAGGGAGATTCCCTTCTTTGATTGGCTCCCCATGGCCCACGTGATCCCAGGGATGCTGTGAACTACCTGCGCCTCTGGGATACCTGGGCCCTGCGCACTTGGAGTTTGGAGAGGCCCAGGAGCGGAAGCGTGTGCGTCCCGGGAGCCCTCAGGTAAGGGAGTAGATTTTTCCAGATCGCAGGCCTCCGCGGATGGGCCATTATCCGGTACAAAAATAGCCATTTTCCTGAATCTATTTTTTGCTTATATAATTATATAAAATACACTTTACCTGTCCACAAGAAGCAAAGTAACCATCTGCCCCTGAAGGTTCCCCGCAGCGAGACCCAGCCTCACCTCCAGCAACACGTTTCCAGCTATGACATTACCCAGAATGCAGCTGGCATGACCCCTGCAGTAAACTAGACTGTTATTTAAAATGTAACTTTAAAAAAAAAGATTCTGAAGCCATAAAATAAATACAAGTATTCTAGTGACAGTTTTGCCATTAATTAATGGGAAGCTAGATAAGTGCATGAGGGAGAAAGGAACAGAAGGATATGTTGACAGGGTGAGATGAAGTAGGGTAGGAGGCGCGTGTGGAGCATAAAACAATTGGGCTGAAGGGCCTGTTTCTGTGCTGTAAATTGTGTGTAATTAAAGTGCATACACTCCTTTAAGAACAATATTATATTTTCATTGTAATTTTCAAATCATTATTCCACAGTAAATATTTTCATTCGACTGTCCAGTTGACTGTAATATGCAAGCTCACATGAAAGTTACACAACCTCCAATAGAAATCTCAAGGTAAAACACCTTCCCCCCCCCCCCAGGGTAGGACAGATAGAGATCAAATTTTAACCTGTGCAGATGGTCACTTTTACACAAATAAACTTTTACATTACACATCATTAGTACAAAAGTCAGTGTACGTAGCAGCATTATTTACTCTGTATCTATTTGGTTCAGGTTATATTGCAAATGACAAACTGGTACAGGACAAAAGTACACAGCACTTAAACTGGTCCAGCCCGGAGGTGTTAATACAGTCAGCCATCAAATTATTTCCAGATCCAAAGTAAATCACTTCTGCCTTGAAATCGTGTGGAGAGATCAGTATGGGGAGATAAGCCTTGGTCACCCTTTCATTCTCTTGCTGGTTATACAATGTAAAAGAATCCCTGTAGAAGGAAAAATGGAGAATCATGTCGCAAGAACAGAACAAAACTGGCTACAGATTGAATACCACAAGAACCTAGTCATCTTATTTGCTGAGTTTTGAAGTGATGTCATCTTTGGATTGGCACATGGGTGAAGTCTTGTCTCAATCTACTGATCTGTTTGGTCCACAGGAAAGTGGCCCATTCCTCCAATTAGCTAGGCTTACAATATTCCCAAGAAACCGTACCGCTTTATTACAATTGGATAGGTTTTGTGGGAACCAGGTGACCTACCGACGGGGGGTGGGTGGAAGATTTGCTGGATTTCCTTTCCTAAAACAGTAATTGGCAGCCACTCTTCTGTTTTATTTCTTCCCACCTGCCGTCCCATCTCAACCTAACTGGTCAGGAGTTCGTCGGGCCAACTTTCTCGCATACCCTGACTACGGCTCTCCTCCGACTGAGGCAGGCTCCCCCAACCCGCCAAGTAACTCAGTAAAAGAAACATCTGCGAGAGACACAAATTAGGTCGTGTGCAGCAGAAAGAGGGATCAGCAGGAAAGAGAGGTACACAAAGTGGACAAAACAGTGGTAGATTGAATGCAACAAAGCAAGTATGTAGGACCCGAACTGAGAGAGAAACAACAGGAGGTCAAGAGTCCTGTCAGCTGCCAGCTCCCTGCCAATGTTGCTCTGAGCCAGATGCTGGGAGCTATGCAAATATTGAAATCAATGGAAAGTAAAATCAGGCGAGGTGTAAAACAGGCATCCCATCGGTTTCCCGCAGACGGGTTAGGTTAATGTTACCCCTTACATCTTAGCATAGCAAGTTAAAGCTGATACGGCACCCATATTGAGAGCCAAGACCACCTTTACTCTTCACATTCACCGAGATTTGCAAGATGGCAGCCAAGAATTTTTTAGACAAGCATTGACACTAGTCCTCAGCATCAGGTTAGCTGATCAATCTGCACATGTCCGATTACACTAACCGGCTCCATATTTTTCACAAATACAAATCATCTATTGCAGTTTTTGTTCCAGAAGTTGTCAATTCCTTTCCATTAATCACAACAAACTACAAAATTACATACATAAAATATTTAATTCCAGAATACTGCAAAGAAATTGCAATGCCTAAAATAGCATAAGACATAAGCTACCAGGCAAACAATCGTGTCAGTCAAATAATTAGAGAAGTGAATGTGGTGCCTCTGATATAAAGTGCACATCAGCAAAGAGTGCTTCAGATATTAATTCTGAATTAAAGTACAACTCACACCTTTCACAATGTACATTTGGCAACGCACAGAATCCTTCTGAAAATTATTCAATGTGAAGTATATGCCCAAAGGCTGACTATTAATTCTTCATAATGTTTGTTCTTCAATGTGCACAATTGTTGTTTCTGACTAGGGAGAAAAAAAATGACACTAAAAGCAACTGCCTAAATTAGTGTGGAATTATTTCACTAACAATTACCTGCAGCAACGGACACGTTCAAGGATTCAATCCCAGGATGCAAGCCTCTGCCTGCTGGTATTGTCAGCATTGTGTGACAAAGGCTGCGTACATCATCGGAAAGGCCAAAACCTTCATTTCCTGGAGGGGGGGGGCGGGAAAAAAAGTTTGCATGTGTGAGATGAACTGCTGAAAACGCAACATTGAGATGCAAAGCAAAAGGACAGGGATTTGGTGACGTACAGTACAAAGAACTATGACAAAGTGGTACTTGCTGGCTGGACTTATACTGCGCCTGCCAATCTGAAACCATTGTCTGCAGATTGCAATGCACAGTTGGTAATAATAGGGTAATAATAATGGGGGATTTCAACTTCCCCAATATTAACTGGGATAGTCAGAGTGTGAAAGGCACAGAGGGTGTAGAATTCTTAAAGTGCATCCAGGAGAGCTTTTTGAGCCAGCATGTAGAAGGTCCTACAAGAGAGGGGGCGGTACTGGACCTAATTCTAGGGAATGTGGCCGGCCAAGTGGAAGAAGTGCTAGTAGGTGAGCACTTTGGTGACAGTGACCATAATATGGTGAGATTTAAGGTGGTCATGGAAAAGGACAGGGATGGGCCGGAAATAAAGGTTCTAAATTGGGGGAAGGCCGATTTTAATAGGATAAGGCAGGATCTGGCCAAAATGGACTGGGATCAGCTACTTGTAGGAAAATCCGCATCGGAGCAATGGGAGGCTTTCAGAAGGGAGATTGAGATCATACAATGGCAACATGTTCCCATAAAGGTCAAGGGTGGTTCCAAAAACCACAGGGAACCTTGGATGTCAGGGGATATACGAGAATGGATTAGAAAAAAAAGGAGGGCTTTTGGCAGATACAAAAGGCTAAAGACGGAGGAAGCCCTAGAGGAGTACAAAAAGTGCAGGGGGATACTTAAAAAAGAAATTAGGAGATCAAGGAGGGGCCATGAACTAACACTGGCGAGCAAAATAAAGGAAAATCCTAAGATGTTTTATAAGTATATTAAGGGTAAGAGGATAACTAGGGAAAAAATAGGGCCCATTAGGGACAAAAGTGGCAATCTGTGTGTGGAGCCGGAAGATGTAGGAGGGGTTCTAAATGAATTTTTTGCATCTGTTTTCACTATGGAGAGGGACGATGTAGACATAGAAATAGGGCGGGGGGACTGTGATATGCTCGAACACATTAACATCGAGAGGGAGGAGGTATTGGCGGTTTTAGCAGGCCTAAAAATGGATAAATCCCCAGGCCCGGACGAAATGTATCCCAGGCTGCTGTGTGAGGCAAAGGAAGAGATTGCGGGGGCTCTAACACACATATTCAGAACCCCTCTGGCCACAGGGGATGTGCCAGAGGACTGGAGAACCGCTAATGTAGTTCCATTATTCAAGAAGGGGAGTAGGGAAAAACCGGGGAACTACAGGCCAGTGAGCCTAACATCAGTGGTGGGAAAATTATTGGAAAAAATTCTGAGGGACAAAATCAGTCTCCACTTGGAGAGGCAAGGATTAATCAGGGATAGTCAACATGGCTTTGTCAAGGGAAGATCATGTCTGACTAATTTGATTGAATTTTTTGAGGGGGTGACGCAATGGATGTGGTATACATGGATTTCAGTAAGGCCTTCAATAAAGTCCCGCACAGGAGACTGGTCAAGAAGGTAAGAGCCCATGGAATCCAGGGTGCCTTGGCACGTTGGATACAAAACTGGCTTAGTGGCAGAAGGCAGAGGGTGATGGTCGAAGGTTGTTTTTGTGACTGGAAGCCTGTGGCCAGTGGGGTACCACAGGGATCGGTGCTGGGTCCCTTGCTGTTTGTGGTCTATATTAATGACTTGGATATGAATGTAAAAGGTATGATCAGTAAGTTCGCGGATGATACAAAAATTGGTAGGGTGGTAAATAGCGAGGAGGGTAGTCTCAGTCTGCAGGACGATATCGATGGGTTGGTCAGATGGGCGGAACAGTGGCAAATGGAATTTAACCCGGAAAAGTGCGAGGTGATGCACTTTGGGGGGACCAACAAGGCAAGGGAATACACAATGAATGGTAAGACCCTAGGCAAGACGGAGGGTCAGAGGGATCTGGGTGTGCAAGTACACAGATCCCTGAAGGCGGCGGAACAGGTGGATAAGGTGGTAAAAAAGGCATATGGGATACTTGCCTTCATTAGCCGAGGCATAGAATATAAGAGCAAGGAGGTTATGATGGAGCTGTATAAAACACTGGTTAGGCCACAGCTGGAATACTGTGTGCAGTTCTGGTCGCCATGCTACAGGAAGGATGTGATAGCTTTGGAGAGGGTGCAGAGGAGATTCACCAGGATGCTACCAGGGCTGGAACGCTTCAGCTATGAAGAGAGACTGGGCAGATTGGGTTTGTTTTCCTTGGAGCAGAGGAGGCTGAGGGGGGACATGATTGAGGTGTACAAAATTATGAGGGGCATAGATAGGATGGATACTAAGGAGCTTTTTCCCTTAGTAGAAGGGTCAATAACTAGGGGGCATAGATTCAAGGTAAAGGGTGGGAGGTTTAGAGGGGATTTGAGAAAGAACTTTTTCACCCAGAGGGTGGTTGGAGTCTGGAACTCACTGCCCGAAAGGGTTGTGGAGGCAGAAACCCTCACAACATTCAAGAAGCATTTGGATGAGCACTTGAAATGCCATAGCATACAAGGCTACGGGCCAAATGCTGGAATATGGGATTAGATTAGACAGGGCGTGATGGCCGGCGCGGACACGATGGGCCGAAGGGCCTCTATCCGTGCTGTATAACTCTATGACTCTATCACTGTCATACTGCAGATTGAACTAAGTCTGACCAACACCCAGGTCCAGTGACAAAGGAGCTCTGTGCTTCGACACATGCTCTGTTCTCTCGGTAGCTAATTGTTTAATGTTAGGAGAGTGTGGGCGAGAATGTCTGTACAACATTAAAGCTTCCCAGAAGCTCCAGTGAACTGCTCTGGCACTTGACTGGAGTTATACTGCAGCCAGTGTGACAACCAAGCATTTGGACATCCAAGTTGGAACCTAATGCCTGAGTTATAATGCCACTATTTGGTTGATGTGCAATTGTAACTGTTTTATGTTGACTCAAAAATTCTGGAGGGGAGCTTTGTGCTTATAGTGGCAGTGCTGTGAATCATAGAAAGTTACAGCACGGGAGGAGGCCATTCCGGCCCATCGTGTCCGCGCCGGCCAACAAAGAGCGATCCAGTCTAAGGAGGAGATTTTGTCCCCATCAAGCACCTCAGCTCAGGAATACCACAGCCAGCTGCAGAGTAAAGCTCTCCTTACTCTTCCACATGTGCCTTTATCTTCATGTTATATTAATATATATATATAGATATATATAGATATGTAGTGACTTATCTGTGAAGAATATGGTTGTGGTCAGTTCCACTCCCTGCAATATTTTATATCACTACAAGACATAGAGACATAAGAAAATGAAAAAATTATATTTATATGGTGCCTTTCACATCCTCAGATCGTCTCAAAGTGCTTTACAACCAATGAATTACTTTCAAAAGCGTAATCACTGTTGTAATGTAGATAAGTGCAGCCGCCAAGTTGCGCACAGCAAGGTCCCACAAACAGTAATGAGATAAATGACAAGAAAATCTGTTTTGTGGTGTTGGTTGAGGAATAAATGTTGGCCAAGACATTGGGAGAACTCCCCTACTCCTGTCTCAATAGTGCCGTGGCATCTTTTAAGCCCACCTCAGCTCTAACCATGTACAGCTCCCTCAGTACTGCACTGAAGTGTCAGCCTAGAGTTTGTGCTCAAGATGCTTGAGCAGAAAATACTGGTGTTATTTCAAAAGCATGTCCAGCTGGGACAAACCTGTTTTATAAAACTGTACAATACATTTATACAATTGGTGTAATCAGAAAGTGATTCTACATTTTTGTAGCAGAATCACTGCTGAAAAGGCATAAATAGCCCATTATAACACGAACCATTTCACAGGAATTTTGCTTTCAAATTAAACCTCTCTCCCCAAGTAAACCTCTGCCAACAGGACATTATTGCACCAGGTTTAAATGTTGAGCCTAAACATCCATTTTTTTTGTCAACTGCATCTTTAAAAAAAAATCTAAATACTCTTGTCCAATATTTGCAAACTAAGCAGCCATTTTACACTACCTAGAACCAGGATGGTCCGTTTATTCCACTGGAACTCTGCACAAGGGATGATTGGCGCACAGGTAGCCTCTGTAGATGTTCCAACAGTTCCTACTACTTGCCAGCCTTGGGCTGCTTTTGCCTGTATTGAAGTTGAAGAAAACATCAGGTAAGCAACATTACAAAAGTTATTTCGAAACACTCCCCAAAAATACACTCACACTCTTTAAACTTTGTAGATCTGAATTTCTGTTACCTTCAGCACTTGCGGCAAACCAGGCGTACAATATACAGTCATAACTTCGACAACTCCAGCACTAGCTTTACTCACAATTGGTGTTAGAGAACAACTGGAAGGCAATACAAGGTGAATATTAATGAACAAAAACACTCAATGTCCCTCTGCACACCCAATCTCCACATTGTACATAATTGCCATTTCTCCATTTACCAGATATTCTATGGTATATAATTCATGTCTAAATAGGCACACATTTAACATACCCTGCTACTGTTATTTTCCAAGAACTAATAGTTATAAGAACATAAGAAATAGGAGCAGGAGTAGGCCATTCGGCCCCTCGAGCCTGCTCCACCATTCAATAAGATCATGGCTGATCTTCTACCTCAACTCCACTTTCCTGCACTAGTCCCTTCTATAGTCTGCACAATGGTTTGTCTACTCAATGGTAATGCTCATGTAAGAACAGCAGCTTCTTGGATGCCGTATTTATGCGTGGAATTTCATCCTGGCGTGAGTCACTGCCTTCAGGGTAGGAGCAGTTTCTTTTGTAACAAGACTTGATGTAACTCGGTTGCTTTTGCTCCCATAACTGCAGGTTACTCCTACAGCCTTGACATCAAGAAGTAACGCCTTTCACAACCTCGGGACGCCCAGAAGTGCTTCAGAGCCAATGAATTACTTTTTGAAGTTAGTCCCACAAACATGACTGAGATGATGGGCAGTTAATCAGTTTTGGGGGTGTTGATTGGGGGATTCTAATGTTGGTCAGGACACAGGGAGATCTCTTTGAAAAAGTGGCATGGAATTTTTCATGTCAACTTGGCCTCAGTTTAACATCTCATCCAAGATAGAACACCTCCGATAATGTAGCACTCCCTCCATAATGCACTGAAGTGCCAGTCTAGATTATCCTGGAGCACGACTTGAATCTACACCTTTCAAACTCAAAAGTGAGAGTATCGCCACTGAGCTAAGCTGCCACTTAGTTAACATGAAATGGATCAATATAGCAAGTTTAAAATTACTGGACCAATACTTCAAGGGAACAGGTTTTATACAGTCTATGTCCATAAGTATGAATCACATTGAGACCAGCTCTTGCCCTTTCAAAATGCAAATCGGAACAGTGCACGATGTCAAAATAAATGCCCATCATTCTGTGGGTGAAATAATCTGCTAAAAATATTTTTTAATGACAGACCTGCTGTAAATCAGTAAAGTCAGTGAGGATTTGAATTAAACAGTAGCTATCCTGACATCATCATTCACTCTCCCACCTGGCAGCTATCTCTTGCCCTGCCAGTACACTTCACACCTAATCTCAGCCTATTACCATCTCGTCTGGCTTCGAACACCTTTTATTGTCTCTTCTACTTCTTTTGTCTCTTTCACTTCTTTTGTCCGATCGCAGCCCTGCCTTCGATCTATTTTCTTTTCTTTCCAGTTTTGAAGAAGGGTTCGACCCGAAACGTCAACTCAAATTTCTCTCCACGGATGTTGCCTGACCTGCTGAGTTTTTCCAGCATTTTCTGTTGTTATCATCATGATTAATATCAGGTCTATCATTTCAAAATATCTTCATCAACCCAAAAGTTTTTGTCAGTAACCCCACACCTCCCTCACACAAGAAAATTGTGAGGTTTTACATGGAGATAGATACCATCAATATTAAAAGAACTCAAATTCAAAAAAATAATTTTGATCTCAATTTATTTGTAGATTCTCAATGACAAAGAACTTTTCTCTGACTCCACTACTGCAAAGCATCCTTGGGTATCCCTATGCTGGGACAGTGCCAGCTTGATGAGGAGTCTTGCCAGTATTCCTTAAATAACTTAACTGGCTTATTCTGAAATGGGGGAGAAAGAGGCCTTTCTTATTTAATAAACAGGGTTTGAGTGCCACCTGCTGGACAATTTTGGGGAAACAGCCAGAGCATTTATAGCAACACTAGCTGGAGTGCCCGGCGGTGCTGAGGGTTTTTTGAGGGCATGTTGTTATGAAAAAAGTAGAAATTATTTTTATATATATAAATGAGTTTATCTGTCTGTGTGGGAAGGAGAGAGAGGGGAAAGGAGAGAGAGAGAAAGGGGGAAGGAGAGAGAGAGAAAGGGGGAAGGAGAGAGAGAGAGGGGGGAAGAGAGAGAGAGAGAGACTGGGGGAAGAGAGGGACTGGGGGGAAGAGAGGGACTGGGGGGAAGAGAGGGACTGGGGGAAGAGAGGGACTGGGGGAAGAGAGGGACTGGGGGAAGAGAGGGACTGGGGGGAAGAGAGGGACTGGGGGGAAGAGAGGGACTGGGGGGAAGAGAGGGACTGGGGGGAAGAGAGGGACTGGGGGAAGAGAGGGACTGGGGCGAAGAGAGGGACTGGGGCGAAGAGAGGGACTGGGGCGAAGAGAGGGACTGGGGCGAAGAGAGGGACTGGGGCGAAGAGAGGGACTGGGGCGAAGAGAGGGACTGGGGCGAAGAGAGGGACTGGGGCGAAGAGAGGGACTGGGGCGAAGAGAGGGACTGGGGCGAAGAGAGGGACTGGGGCGAAGAGAGAAACATAGAAACATAGAAGATAGGAGGAGTAGGCCATTCGGCCCTTCGAGCCTGCTCCGCCATTCAACGAGATCATGGCTGATCATCCAAACCCTAGCACCCGGTCCCTACACCGACAGCCATCCCACCCAAGCCCTATCCCCGTAACCCCGTAACCCCACGTACTTAATCCCCCCGAACACTAAGGGCCAATTTTTTTTATCATGGCCAATCAACCTAACCCGCACATCTTTGGACTGTGGGAGGAAACCGGAGCACCCGGAGGAAACCCACACAAACACGGGAAGAATGTGCAAACTCCACACAGACAGTCACCCGAGGCCGGATTTGAACCCGGGTCCCGGGCGCTGTGAGGCAATAGTGGGAGAGAGACTGGGGGGGGAGAGAGAGAGAGACTGGGGGGGAGAGAGACTGGGGGGACAGAGAGAGAGAGACTGGGGGGAGAGAGAGAGAGAGAGCGACTGGGGGGGAGAGAGAGAGACACTGGGGGGGGAGAGAGAGAGAGACGGGGGGAGAGAGAGACTGGGGGGGGAAGGAGACTGGGGGGGAGAAAGACTGGGGGGGAGAGAGACTGGGGGGGAGAGAGACTGGGGGGGAGAGAGACTGGGGGGGAGAGAGACTGGGGGGGAGAGAGACTGGGGGGGAGAGAGACTGGGGGGGAGAGAGACTGGGGGGGAGAGAGACTGGGGGGGAGAGAGACTGGGGGGGAGAGAGACTGGGGGGGAGAGAGACTGGGGGGGAGAGAGACTGGGGGGGAGAGAGACTGGGGGGGAGAGAGACTGGGGGGGAGAGAGACTGGGGGGGAGAGAGACTGGGGGGGAGAGAGACTGGGGGGGAGAGAGACTGGGGGGGAGAGAGACTGGGGGGGAGAGAGACTGGGGGGGAGAGAGACTGGGGGGGAGAGAGACTGGGGGGGAGAGAGACTGGGGGGGAGAGAGACTGGGGGGGAGAGAGACTGGGGGGGAGAGAGACTGGGGGGGAGAGAGACTGGGGGGGAGAGAGACTGGGGGGGAGAGAGACTGGGGGGGAGAGAGACTGGAGGGGAGAGAGACTGGGGGGGAGAGAGACTGGGGGGGGAGAGAGACTGGGGGGGGAGAGAGACTGGGGGGAGAGAGACTGGGGGGGAGAGAGACTGGGGGGGAGAGAGACTGGGGGGGAGAGAGACTGGGGGGAGAGAGACTGGGGGGGAGAGAGACTGGGGGGGAGAGAGACTGGGGGGGAGAGAGACTGGGGGGGAGAGAGACTGGGGGGGAGAGAGACTGGGGGGGAGAGAGACTGGGGGGGAGAGAGACTGGGGGGAGAGAGACTGGGGGGGAGAGAGACTGGGGGGAGAGAGACTGGGGGGGGAGAGAGACTGGGGGGGGAGAGAGACTGGGGGGGAGAGAGACTGGGGGGGGAGAGAGACTGGGGGGGGAGAGAGACTGGCGGGGGAGAGAGACTGGCGGGGGAGAGAGACTGGGGGGGGAGAGAGACGGGGGGGGAGAGAGACTGGGGGGGGAGAGAGACTGGGGGGGGAGAGAGACTGGGGGGGAGAGAGACTTGGGGGGAGAGAGAGACTGGGGGGGAGAGAGAGACTGGGGGGAGAGAGAGACTGGGGGGAGAGAGAGACTGGGGGGAGAGAGAGACTGGGGGAGAGAGAGACTGGGGGGAGAGAGAGACTGGGGGGAGAGAGAGACTGGGGGGAGAGAGAGACTGGGGGGAGAGAGAGACTGGGGGGAGAGAGAGACTGGGGGGAGAGAGAGACTGGGGGGAGAGAGAGACTGGGGGGAGAGAGAGACTGGGGGGGGAGAGAGACTGGGGGGGGAGAGAGACTGGGGGGGGAGAGAGACTGGGGGGGGAGAGAGACTGGGGGGGAGAGAGACTGGGGGGGGAGAGAGACTGGGGGGGGAGAGAGACTGGGGGGGAGAGAGACTGGGGGGGAGAGAGACTGTGGGGGGGGGAGAGAGACTGGGGGGGGAGAGAGAGACTGGGGGGGGAGAGAGAGACGGGGGAGAGAGAGAGACGGGGGAGAGAGAGAGACGGGGGAGAGAGAGACTGGGGGGGGAGAGAGAGACTGGGGGGGAGAGAGAGACTGGGGGGGAGAGAGAGACTGGGGGGGAGAGAGAGACTGGGGGGGAGAGAGAGACTGGGGGGGAGAGAGAGACTGGGGGGGAGAGAGAGACTGGGGGGGAGAGAGAGACTGGGGGGGAGAGAGAGACTGGGGGGGAGAGAGAGACTGGGGGGGAGAGAGAGACTGGGGGGGAGAGAGAGACTGGGGGGGAGAGAGAGACTGGGGGGGAGAGAGAGACGGGGGAGAGAGAGAGACGGGGGAGAGAGAGAGACGGGGGAGAGAGAGAGACGGGGCAGAGAGAGAGACGGGGCAGAGAGAGACTGGGGGGAGAGAGAGACTGGGGGGAGAGAGAGACTGGGGGGAGAGAGAGACTGGGGGGAGAGAGAGACTGGGGGGAGAGAGAGACTGGGGGGAGAGAGAGACTGGGGGGAGAGAGAGACTGGGGGGAGAGAGAGACTGGGGGGAGAGAGAGACTGGGGGGAGAGAGAGACTGGGGGGGAGAGAGAGACTGGGGGGAGAGAGAGACTGGGGGGGAGAGAGACTGGGGGGGGAGAGAGACTGGGGGGGGAGAGAGACTGGGGGGGGAGAGAGACTGGGGGGGGAGAGAGACTGGGGGGGAGAGAGACTGGGGGGGGAGAGAGACTGGGGGGGGAGAGAGACTGGGGGGGAGAGAGACTGGGGGGGGAGAGAGACTGGGGGGGAGAGAGACTGGGGGGGGAGAGAGACTGGGGGGGGAGAGAGACTGGGGGGGAGAGAGAGACTGGGGGGGAGAGAGAGACTGGGGGGGAGAGAGAGACGGGGGAGAGAGAGAGACGGGGGAGAGAGAGACTGGGGGGGAGAGAGAGACTGGGGGGGGAGAGAGAGACTGGGGGGGGAGAGAGAGAGACTGGGGGGGAGAGAGAGACTGGGGGGGAGAGAGAGACTGGGGGGGAGAGAGAGACTGGGGGGGAGAGAGAGACTGGGGGGGAGAGAGAGACTGGGGGGAGAGAGAGACTGGGGGGGAGAGAGAGACTGGGGGGGAGAGAGAGACTGGGGGGGAGAGAGAGACTGGGGGGGAGAGAGAGACTGGGGGGGAGAGAGAGACTGGGGGGGAGAGAGAGACTGGGGGGGAGAGAGAGACTGGGGGGGAGAGAGAGACTGGGGGGAGAGAGAGACTGGGGGGGAGAGAGAGACTGGGGGGAGAGAGAGACTGGGGGGAGAGAGAGACTGGGGGGAGAGAGAGACTGGGGGGAGAGAGAGACTGGGGGGGAGAGAGAGACTGGGGGGGAGAGAGAGACTGGGGGGAGAGAGAGAGAGAGACTGGGGGGAGAAGACAGAGATGGGGGAGAGAGAGTCTGGGGGGGAGAGAGAGACTGGGGGAAGATAGAGAGAGAGAGAGAGACTGGGGGGGAGAGAGAGAGAGACTGGGGGGAGAGAGACTGGGGGGACAGAGAGAGAGAGACTGGGGGGAGAGAGAGAGAGAGACTGGGGGAAGAGAGAGAGAGAGAGACTGGGGGAAGAGAGAGAGAGAGCGACTGGGGGGGAGAGAGAGACACTGGGGGGGAGAGAGAGAGAGACGGGGGAGAGAGAGAGAGAGACGGGGGGGAGAGAGAGAGAGAGCGACTGGGGGGGAGAGAGAGACACTGGGGGGGAGAGAGAGAGAGACGGGGGAGTGAGAGAGAGACTGGGAGGGAGAAGAGAGACTGGGGGGGGAGAGAGAGAGAGAGACTGGGGGGGAGAGAGAGAGAGACACGGGGGAGAGAGAGAGAGAGACTGGGGGAGAGAGAGAGTGAGACTGGGGGGAAGAGAGAGAGAGAGAGACTGGGGGGAAGAGAGAGAGTGAGATTGGGGGGAAGAGAGAGAGAGAGAGACTGGGGGGAAGAGAGAGAGAGTGAGACTGGGGGGAAGAGAGAGAGAGACTGGGGGGAGAGAGAGAGAGACTGGGGGGAAGAGAGAGAGAGAGAGACTGGTGGGAGAAGAGAGAGACGGGGGGGGGAAGAGAGAGACGGGGGGGAAGAGAGAGACGGGGGGGAAGAGAGAGACGGGGGGGGGAAGAGAGAGACGGGGGGGGGAAGAGAGAGACGGGGGGGGGGGGAAGAGAGAGACGGGGGGGGGAAGAGAGAGACGGGGGGGGGGGAAGAGAGAGACGGGGGGGTGAAGAGAGAGACGGGGGGGGGGGGAAGAGAGAGACGGGGGGGGGGGGGGGAAGAGAGAGAGACTGCTGGATTTAGTTCGGGATTAGCCTGGAGAGAGAGGGGGGGAAGGAGCGCCTCAGGCCTGGCCCGATGGACCCCTGCGAAGGAAGGCGGCGAGCTCTCCCTCCCTCTCCCACCCCCTCACTCTTTCCCTCCCTCACCCTCTCTCTCTCCCTCCCCCTCTCTCTCCCTGCCCCTCTCTCCCTGCCCGTCTCTCCCCCTCCCTCCCCGCTCTCTCTCCCTCCCTCCCTCTCCCTCCCTCCCTCTCCCTCCCTCTCTCTCCCTGCCTCTCTCCCTGCCTCCCCCTCTCTCTCTCCCTCCCCCTGTCTCTCCCTGCTTTCCTCTCTGTCCCTCCCTCCCCTCTCCCTCCCTCGCGCCTCAGGCCCGACACTGAGCCGAGCCCCGGGACCGGGCCGAGGGGGGTAAAGGCCGAGTCCCCGGCCTGTGGCCGCAAACGGAGCCGAGCCCCAGGGCCGGGCCGAGGGGGGGAAAGCCCGAGTCCCCGGCCGCAAACGGAGCCGAGGTCCGGGCTGAGTGACCCCAACTCACCTCCCGCTAGGCTCCGCCCCGCCCCGCCCCGCCAGCCTTTACCAAGATGGCGGCGATCGCGGGCTGCTGGTTTGGAATCGGGCCCAGCGGTGCCTAGCTCGGGCGTGGCTGGCGAGGAGAGGCCGAGGCTTCGAGGCCTGAGGCCTGCAGGCAGCTCATCCACCGCCGAGGGGGGGAAAGCCCGAGTCCCCTTTGCAAATGGATTTTTTTTTTTTTAAACCAACTTTTTTTTTGCTGGAAATCTATATTTAATGTGTCAATACTTAGGAATCAACAATTTCCTCACCTCCATTACCATTTTTTGAGCTTGAGGCCCGGCAGGTGTTTAATGGCCATCACTCACCTCAGCTCCCGCTCGGCAGTTTGAACGATTAGGCCCCGCCCACAAACACCATGAAATGCCCCCCAATTGGTCAACCATCACGTCACTCAACGCTAATGAGCGGTAGGATTGGTCAACCGCTAATGAGCGGATTTTGTCCTTTTTTTGAACGTTTTTTGTATAGTGTCCGAACAATTTTTATCTGACCAAAAAGTAAATACGCCTATGAGACTCCCCTAATGATAAGCTTTCTTTTGATATAACATGAGTGTAGGTACGCTCTATAACTTTTGAGTGTATAGCGGACAGATAGACAAACAGACAGACAGACAAACAGACAAACCAACTCTTTTATATATATATAGATGTGCATCAGAAAGTAATGAGATGCTTAGTGGTATCATTCGTATGATATAAAACTCAACATCTGTTGACTTTCAAAGAACGATTTCCATGATAAAAGTAAATCACCGGCGTACCGTGGCTGCTGTGTGTACCATCTACAAGATGCACTGCAGCAACTCACCAAGGCTTCTTAGACAGCACCTCCCAAACCCGCAACCTCTACCACTTAGAAGGACAAGGGCAGCAGGCGCATGGGAACACCACCACCTCCATGTTCCCCTCCAAGTCACACATCATCCTGACTTGGAAATATATCGTCGATCCTTCATCGTCGCTGGGTCAAAATCCTGGAACTCCCTCCCTAACAGCCCTGTGGGAGTACCTTCACCACACGGACTGCAGCGGTTCAAGAAGGCGGCTCACCACCACCTTCTCAAGGG